>NW_028186373.1:0-59993 GCF_003343005.1 Rhea americana | reverse complement strand
ACTCTCTTGGGGTGGTGTACTGACTGGTAAGCACTAAGAAAAAAAAAAAAAAAAAAGAATACCACATTTTTTAAAAAGACAGCTTTTTTTCTACTATGCAGGTTATGTTGTAAACATAGAATAATTCAACAAGGAATGTCTACTCTACCTTCAGTGGTTTTTATTAGTACTTCATTGTACTTTTAATAAATGTTTTAGATTTAAATTTAAAATATAAAAAATATATAAATTTTTATAAAATATAATTTTTTATAAGCAGAAGTCCAGATAAGAACTACTGTCTAGATTTTTTTAATGGGATGCAAAAAATAGATGTATGAATGAATATGTTTATTTTTGCCTTTCTAATTATTCTTTTAAGTGCTCTCTGGGACATAGAAACCGGTCAGCAGACAACTACATTTACTGGGCACACTGGGGATGTCATGAGCTTGTCTCTTGCTCCTGATGCCCGATGTTTTGTTTCTGGTGCCTGTGATGCCTCTGCCAAACTGTGGGATGTTAGAGAAGGAATGTGTCGGCAAACCTTCACCGGTCATGAGTCGGACATCAATGCCATCTGTGTATGTATGAACTTGAACTGGGGAGATGGGATTTAAGTTCATAATTATTGCCCTCATCTCAGCTATAAAGCATGTACTGTATGCTATGTGTTTTAGTGTTATAATGTTTTGGGGTTTTTTTAATTGACAGTTTTTGCAGGTGAGGAAACTACTTGAAATTTCTGTAACTTCTCATTCATTGTCGTAAATGCAAAAGATGACTGGCTATTAAAATAGTGTTTCTTTGTGTACTCTTAATTACTTGATTCRTTTTGTCCATATCCCAGTAGCGAAGAGGGGTACACTCTTCTTCATTGCTGCTTTCTTGCCACACTTGGTCTGTACAAAGTATATTCAATGAGACAAAGGAATAGAAACCACCTTGAGACTCAGGGTAAAATCCTATTCCTAATTTTTAGTTTTGAAGCACTTCAGGTTTGTGCCTGAGTACTAAGTGAAAAGCATCTCGTATGTTTTGTTTTTTCTGTCTGCCAGGCATGAAGTATTTTGCAGATTTTCAGTAGTTCTCTCATTTTGTCACCTACTGTGAAATTAATTTGAAATCTTGTCTTTCCTCCTTCTCCCTCCTTCCCCAATTAAAGTTCTTCCCAAATGGCAATGCATTTGCCACAGGCTCGGATGATGCCACATGCAGGCTTTTTGATCTTCGGGCTGATCAGGAACTTATGGTTTATTCACATGATAATATCATCTGTGGCATCACCTCTGTAGCATTTTCCAAGAGTGGACGTCTCCTCCTAGCTGGTTATGATGACTTTAACTGCAATGTCTGGGATACGCTGAAAGCTGATAGAGCAGGTAAGTGTGTTTGGTTTTTAAATAAGGTCAAGTAATAAACTGAATGTTTAAGTTGACAGCAAAGGCTAGCAGGTCTATGCAAACGTCTCAGCTGTAAAACTCTGATAATCTACTTTGAGATGACCAATGATAAAAGTAGCTTGTGTATGTTAACAAATATGTTGGAGTACTTCTGAATGATGGAAGGGAACAATGGATTCTTGAAAACAGGAAGCCAGCCATCAAAAACAAAGTTCTGGGATGTGTGGTGTGTTTTCCCCTTCCCCCTAACTGTTCAGAGTGATTCAGGTTACTGTAATCCTTGTGTAGAGAGGGTTTGCAGTTACCTGATGTCAATAATAAAATAACTGACATAGTTAAGAAAAATACTACAAGGTGGAAACTGATAAGCTATCAGATGCTGTATGGTATTTCATACTCCCTTGTACAGCTGCACGGATTTTATGGTAGTGCAGCTATCAAGCAGCAACTTATGGTTGTTGATTTTTATTATCTCAAAATTCTCTGTACAACAGACACTTCAAGACAGTATTTAATAAAAAGCCACTGCTTAGTTTGTGTTCATTTTATAAATTTAACTACTTAAGAAAGGACACTTTAGTATATGTTAATAGAAGAATGGTCAAAGATGCTTTGACGTTACTTGCTGTACTTCCTTGTAAGAGTTTTGATGCCTGTTAATGAGGATATTTATGTGGAAGACGCCTTTTATGGTAGCTATTTATAGTAGTAACTATAGAGACAACTGGGGGCGGGGGGAGGGAGATAAAATGATCCTGTTGTTTCCTTGTGTATCTTGCAACAAATCTCTGTTGAGACAAAAAGTCCTGTAGAGCAACAATACAGAAATAGGAAATAAGTAGACTATGCTCTAACATTTTGCAATAACATGTTAATTGGCATTTAGAATTCTGATCTAAGCAACTACTTGGTCAAGTATCCTTCATACTGAAATGTTCCAACATTGCAATTGCTAAGCAAATTGTAACACTTTTTGTAGTGCTTGATTCTATAAGAAATATCTTTGTGGATCATTTATTCCGTCTAAATCATATGAAAACTCTTGGCTCTTTCTTTATTTAAAGAATAAATCCTAGGTAACTCCTGCGCATTTTGTCATCTCTGGCTGTTGACATCTGTATGCTACTGAATTTTTAAAGATGCTTTCAACCACTTCAGCACTTATGATTTGGCCTCTGCCRAAGTGCAAAATTCAGTGCTGAGGCTTAGGACACTTGCGAGATTTAATAAAATTTGGAGATTAACAGTGTTACGTACACAGTATTACTGCTTTTATAAAGCATGTCAGAAATGTTACTTTTTCGAACGTCAAGAATCCTGGTGTAAGAGGTGGTGATTTTCACCCTCTGTCAGGAATAAAAACATTAATTCTTTAAACACTTGTGTGCGAATTTGTGTGAGAATTAAATCTGGCTTCATTTATGTTCTGTTTTGGAGGACAGTTAATGGAGAAAGGGAGGAGAGGAAGCCCAAAAATATGAATGAGGATAGCCCTATGAGCATTGTAATTGATGTAGAATGACTAACTGTAAATCTATGAGGAATATATCTAGCCTAGTGTAGTGGAGTGAGTAGAGGTTGAACATGAGTACGTGTTTTTTACCTCCTTAAAATATCTAGAGGAAGTAGAAGAAAATGTGGGCTCCCTTTTTTTTTACTGATTTATGACTGATTTTTTTTTTTTAATGATACTATAATTGAGTTGCAGCAGTTCTCCATGTTGGCAAATACCTTGTGTAGATATTTAAGCCTTGTAAGTGCTTGAAAGCATTGTAAGATAAAATTAGTTGGATGAAAAAGTAATCTAGTGTTTGTAATGCAATCCAGCTTGATTTCTGTTTTTGCATGTTCACAAGTCTTATAAAATACTAATCAGTCTTTAGGGAGAGAAAATAATAAGTATAGTGTAAATGTGATGAACAGCTCATATCATATATATTGTCAACAGTTTTCAGGGCAGTGATGTTACAATTTGTGAGAAAGTAAGGATCATAATGTGAGAAATATACAAGTAAAATCCTGGAGTACTGCATTTTCTAAATTACTCCCTTGCAATCTCACCCAGCTGTTTCTGTGTTTGCAAAAACAGAAGCATTTAGAAATCCAAACCATGTTTGTTTGGGGGGGTTTGGATGTATACCTAATTCAAACATGGATGCCTTAGTATTACTTAAACTGAAAAAG
The DNA here is from genome assembly GCF_003343005.1 of Rhea americana. NCBI lineage: Eukaryota > Metazoa > Chordata > Aves > Rheiformes > Rheidae > Rhea > Rhea americana. Next base: position 56,427 of record NW_028186373.1, on the reverse strand, counting down.
GAAATCCTCAAAGTAATGCAATGAATTTGTTGCATGTTCTTATTTATAGGTGTCCTTGCTGGTCATGATAACCGTGTCAGTTGCTTAGGTGTGACTGATGATGGAATGGCAGTGGCAACAGGATCATGGGACAGCTTCCTCAAAATCTGGAACTGAAGTAAGTAGACATCCAATTAACGAATTTCCTGTAAATTTCCCTTAATTTTTTTTCCCCGTTGTGTTTGCAGTGCTTTTCTGAACAGTGAATAAATGGTGCTGTTCACTGATGCAACAAGCCCATAGTTCACATCAGAAAGTGCTTGGGAGGGGGGAAAAAGTAGTTTCTTCTTTTAGAAGGCTACTTGCTTAATAAATGTAATGGTTTTTGTGGAGAGATGAACTTTTTGGCATATTTTATTTTCCCGCTGGGAGTGACTATGCAGTGTTTTGAATCTGGGTTGTTAGATAAATGGCAGTCTTGAAAATGGTGAGATAATGGCTGAATGTGTCAGTGAGTAGGGAGAACAACACTTGAATCTTGACTATAATTTATTGAAGTGCAACTCATAATGTATCTTTCTGTGTGTCAGAAGAGCGGCGAACTCCGTGACTGGAAGAACTTTCCAGCAGTTGAAAACTAAAAATGATAGCATATCCAGTCTGACCATACTAACTTGGACCCCCATCCTCCCCAGCTCCAAAGGGCAAGATCTTTTCCTTCTCCTGTTGCTGAAATGAAGAGCACAATTACCTTTCCAAGAAGAATTTCTGTGGTTGTAAGCAAAATGAAATCGTGTATTCCTTTTGGGACCATTTTTTTTGTCTTGGGAATTTAAAAATGAAACACTATCATAAAAGCATGACCAGAAAATTAACTTGATCATAATCGTGAAACAGTTAGCTTTCACTGTAGTTTCCAAGTTGAAGTTAAGAACTTTGTTTTATCTCACACACTTGCAAATTTTAGTCATGTTTGTAGCAGGATTTTTTCCAAGTTTCCTTTTTAAATACTTTTCTTCAATTGAGCAAAACAAGGGAGTCCTAGCCCAGAGAATCTGGGTGGTGGTTAACGCTGTAAATCTAGTCCCTGATTTTATTTTTTTATTTTATTTTCTAGTATCACAGATAAKTGTTGCACAAAACATGGCATATATAAGATAATGTTAAGAAGTAAGGTAATCAAGCACATGCTGTACAAGGTAATGAATGCTTGTTTAAAGAATCCTTTCACCTATTATGGGCAACAAATGTAATTTTCGGTGTGTCTGCCCCTTCCCCCTCAACTTTGCCTATTTTTTTGTGTTGTTTTTATCTGCTTTGGTTTTGTCCACTTGAAAGGGCAGTTTATATATACTAACACTACCCTGTAGTCTCAACAACCAGGAATCTCTGTTTTCAAAAGAGACCTATCCTACACTTGGGTATTGAGTCAATTCTTTGTGTATGATGTACAAATCAATGTTTTGAAAATAATGATCTTGAACTTTCTAAGTTAAACAAAAAATAAACCTTTTTTTGATTGTTTGCCATATTGGGTGGGTTTACTCTTAGAATCGCATGCTGTAGAAATGCTAAAAAGTGCATATTGGACTAAGTCCTTAGATGTTTTTTCTTTTAAAGAAATAACCTGTTTAGAAACTGTAACCATTGTCGCTGTATTCATTTATTGTTGCTACTCTGTGCATAAACATATGAAGAACTCAAGTACAAAGCTATGCACGTTTTGGAGTAGCGTGATAAATCACTATCTGTTTTTTGTTTTTTTAAAGAAACAGCCTGTTCAAACAATCGCTGTCAATGATTCTGGGGTGTGGGAGGAGGGAACCTAGATCATCATCTTTATAAATCAGTTCCTTACAGCCAGTTCCTCTTGCAGGATGAGTCCTTTGCATCTGATTAGAGTCATTTTTGTAATGAGCAGGTTTTCCTGGCTTTCTTTTCAAATAAAATGTTAAAAGCAGCAGCATTTGGACAGCAGATTGTTCTGTTAACTTTCCTATCTTCTCACTGTATCCAGAAATGTTCCTTCCTAGCAGCAGTAGTAGCTTTCCTCCTTTTTGTTTTTTCTGCAACATTCTGTACAAAAGTGTGCTGTAATTGTGCGTTAGGCCTGGATTTGGCATAAAAAGATGAATTTCCCTTTTCTCTTTTATGAAACTACTCTGTAGAGCTTTCTCCACGCCCTGTATCCCCCTACACCTTTTGTATTTAATTTTAAAGTCAGTGTACTTCAAGAAAGCTGGATGCAAGATAGATACTATATTAAAATGTAATGTTATTTAAGATGTAATAAAGCAGTTTGACATGAGTTTTGACTGATCTCTGTTGAAGCTTATTATTCTACCCACAAAACTCCTGGCAGAATCAGAGTTATGAAATAAATCAGAAAAATATATGCTGCCCCAGAACAAATTGTTAATTGATTTCAGTATTATAACATGGCCTGAGTTTTAAAAATGTGTTTAATGGCTAACTATGCAGAGCGTGCCGTGTGTGAAAACTCTATACTGTACACATGTGAAGAGATGTAGGTTTAGATTTTTCAAAACTGAAAACAGAGTTGCAAGATGAGCTAAAACCTTAAGGGTTTTTGTTTTGTGGAAGGTGTTTAAAAGCTGCAAGCAGTATCTGAATACATGGGAATGTGAAATATATCCTAACACTGAATTTAGTAGGGATATGGAATATATGTGAGGTTAGCAGCTGCAGGCATTTTTTTCTTCCTCCATTTTTAAGTATTTAAGATGGACATTTTTTTGTCTGATTGCTAGAACAAATCAAGAACTTGATCAGAAACTGCTTGTAGCTCTGTGAGCTCAAACCTTAAATAAAAGTAGCTGTGATTCATGTAGTATATATCACAAAAGCACGTTGGAGTATACCCAAGGATGCAACACCTGAAGTCAGAAATGACAGAGCAAAATATTCAATAACTTGTTTAAATTTTTTTGTATCCTTTAATAGGAAAATTTTTGAGTGGAGTGTCATGTTATTGCCATTTGAGGATCTGATCAAATAAGCTTGGGTATCGGTGTTAGCTGTATTTACTGTAGGTATTAAGAAGGGTAAGTGACTGCCATTTTAATGCTCAGTAAGAAGAACAAAAGTCATAGTAGCCAGAACTACATCTAGAAAAAATAAAACTATCGATTTTTCTACACACAAAAGCGAATTTCTGAAACCAGTACTTAGGGGTGTTAAAATGCAATTGATTTAACCAGTATTGGTCAGCTTGATCTTTTGTATTTTAATAGATAAAGTTGCCTCTCTTAGTCTAACTTGAGCAAGGAAGTGAATTTTCCTTATTTCATATCAACCAAGAAAAACTCTAGTGCCATGATTTGGTCTGATCTCAAACATGGAAATTCTGAGCTTCAATGGAGAAGTTTTTAAAAGCTGTGAACATGGAAAAATGAGATGATGGCATTCCTAAAGTAGCCGCTTTGACTGTTAACTTTGGGGTTTTTTTGGATTGCAGAATACCGGTAAGTGAGCTTGTGGCTGGAAATGCATAATTTTTGGAATTCAAATTTTGTCTTTTCCAATTCCAAATGATGTAGTTTTTTTTTTTCCATTCCCTTATTATATTTTTATTGTAGCAGATGTTTCAGATGTTACTGTCTTGTCTATAATAAAATCAGCGCAGACATTCTCTGTCTTTCTCTTCCTAATCTTTAGCTATTATGTCAGGTTCCTTTCTGTGCTGAGAAAGCCTTTGCTGGCAATAAAATACCTGCCAAGATAGTAACCTCTTCTGTCAAGAAGCTAATGTGTAGCATGATTCATCTGAAATGCTAACGTTTGGGTAATTTCTCTGTTACAGATAGTGCTTCTGTTAAATACAAAGCCTTACATGAAAACAGATGTATATTTAAATGCTATAGTTTACTTACTCAGCATGGTGTAATGGAGTAAAAATACGTAACAGGAGAATTCTTCCATTTTTTGTCACTTTGAAACAAGTCTTCAGTTTTTAATGCCTTTAGTTTTAGAGTGGCCTTGATCTGTGCCCAAATCAAAATGGCTTATACAGTCTTAACCTGTCGGTTTTGAAAAGGTTCTAGCTTAAAGATAACTGATTTCAAAAGAGCAACTTCATCTAGCTCCTGGAAAATTTCTAGAGCTAATTTTCATAAACTGAACAGTATTTGAGAATGGCTTTATCTCTAGCATTTGTGGCAGCCACTGCAGTTTTGTAACTCATTGTGAGCTTCTACTTAATTTATTGGATGTGTGAAGGGATGAGTTGCTTCTTTATACAGGAGGTTGTAGTAAAATTTTCCATATTTATGAATCATGTTAGATGACAAAGGTGGACAAGACTGGTGGATCTGGGGTATTGGTTAATTGAATGAGTATGATGCTGAGGAAAGAGTGAATTACAGGTATTTATCAGGTCCTAGCTTGGTAACTTTGTCATAGTAATAGGTCGGACAGACATGGTGCTAGAATGCTCATAAAGAACAAGACAGGTGGCAGTCAAATGGGAGGTGAGATAACAAGTTTCTTAGTCTCAGCTCCTTGCATTAAGAATTTAATTGTAATACTTTCCATGCCCCAGTGGCCTTTAATTACTTTCTTAGAGAAAAACTAAATGTCTTAAAAGATGTGAGAAACTACTGCTAGTTGAAGAATGGATCTGAGTTGTGTGTTCCAAGTTCTGACCAGTGTTAATTGTGGTGGGTATAATTTTTATATCAGTTGTGAAATAAAAGTACTGATTGGGATATCCTTTCTAGGAGCTAGAACCAGAATGATCTGGCCTCTGGGAAGTGGCAGAGTAAGTAACAAAACTTGTCACCCTTGCTGAATTCTGGGTCTGAAACAAATCAGGATCTTATGTGGTATTATGATTGAGGCTCGTCTTACTGTATGTGTAACCTTGAATTCAAATTTGAGGGGAAGAAGAAAAAGAACAGACCAATGAAAAGGTTCTAATTAGCCCTTGGCTGTTTTTGCATATAGGTGATGCTTTCTTCGTTCAGATARCCTTTAGAAAGTCTACTTCGGCTTCAACCATCAGGATAGCAAATGCATCCGAGTTGCACTGACCACTTTGTGTCCATATTATGTTCAGCATGTAATAATTCTTCCAAAGTACGTGAAATCTTGAGTTTCTTCCGTCTTAGACGCTATGGGAGAAGGGGAAGAAGAAGAGCTGGAGAAAAACTGAAAAGAACAGAACAATAGATTTGGTACCATTGTTCTAGAATGGGGATGCTTTGCCTATTCCCTTATCACTGGTGCTCTTTTGAGGGTCATGAAATGTTTCTCCTTGTTACATGAAAGTTCCCTGTCTGTTCAGTGATCAGAGAAGACACCCTGTGTACTGAGTGGCAGCTGCTTGCATCCCATGAGATGCACTTTTTGCTGGCAGTGTTATTTGGTGACTTAAGTACTCTTTGGCCCACTGTACCTGATGAGTTAGAAAATTCCCAAGAAAGGTCCTTCTCTGTCCCCTTCTCTTCCAGTCTTTTCTTAGACATTATTGGGTGCTGTCCCTTTGTTTTCTTGTGAAAGGTGACTTCTGCCCCCTACCTTCCCATCCATGGACTTGCTATATCAGTCACCAAGTAGAATCAAGGCCTTAATTTTCTCTAGTCTGCCACTTATTTTGATGTGGTTTTTCTAGGTGTTACTGCTAGAGTTAAATATTCTCTCCAGAAACAGCTCTTCAGGCAATTCTTCACTTCATGGCTGGAGGTGGTATATGACTGACAGATTGCCTGCCTYGTGGCCACAGCCCTCAAGTTCTCGTATATACTTGGTTGCCGGCCTCCTACCTTTTGAAGAAGAGCAGCAACAACAAACAGCAAAGGCTTTACCAGAAATGGAAAATCTTTCCCCAGTGAAATTTGGAATGTCCTACTGAAATACATAAACTTCATTTTTGTAACTTTCTAACTTTATTTAAAGTATAACTAAAGCAGAAAATTCTATTAGGGAGTTAATGTCAAAGGCCTGTGAAAAAGGACCACTAGGAATGGACACTTGAAAAACAACTGGATTCAGGAGTGTATGATAGTTCTTTGTTCTGCATGGTTTATTATCTGGTTGTGATGGAACTGATGATTGTCTAGCTTACATTGGTAATACTATCTCATAAATTAAAGGTTAGTAGCAGGATGTACTCATTTTGAAATTTGTTTTGGTTATTAATCAGATTCGTCTCTTTTGAGCCCTCTACCTTTACAGAAGTGAATCCAGTTGCTATTCCATTCCAGCAGCTAGTTGTTCCTATTGGGAAATCCAATGCTAAAACAGATGTTTGTTCATTTATTGGTAATTTTGGCAGAAATACTAAGGAATAAGTAGATCTAAATATCCCTATTTAGAAAGAGTCTAATGGTACATATGTTTATAAGCCTTCTTGCTCAATAACATTGTTTGTTCCAGTCCCTTGAAATCAAGTATATAACAAAAGTCTTTTTTTTCCCCTGCTAGTGTAATTGTGTATATACTGTAGAAGTTACACCAGTATAAATCACAGTGTGGGAGTGACTGCTGTGTTACATGTGCATTTAAGAATGTTGAAATTTGGACCAGACCAGAGAAATGTAGCATATATTCTTGTGGGTTAAATTGGCTCAATAGAAGCAGGAAAGCTTGAACTGGTACTTCCTGTGGTGGTTCACATTCTCTTGTCAAACACGAAACTTTGGAGTTCTAGATTAGAAGCTGATACTCCAACGTGCAGAGCACCTCTGCTTTGAAAAATTGGAGCTCATTCAAACTATATGCTCATTGAGGGAAGCAAAGTTGAATTATTCTGAAACAATGTCTACTCATTTTTTATTTCAAATGCCAGAACAAAAATTTCCCCAAAAGTATTTTGAAAGTATATATCTGATATTAACACAGGCAGTATCTGAATAATTACCCAGTAATTTATATGGGAGATACCCTTCAGAAACATGAAAAAAAGCTACAGGAATTTCTTATTTCTTAGAGGTGGCTGCTTTGGGAACACAGGCCCTGGGATATACTCATTTGAGTAATATCAGGCTTACAGAAAGTCAATTTCACCATAAATTAGATCAAAGGGGGAGTGATGACTTTTGTTAATTAATCATAAGCCATTTGCTCTAGTTTAGTGCTGTGTGATGTGATTGACCCTGAGAGGTAATCACCTGTGTTGAGCTGGAAGTGGAGAATTAAAAAATTTATTTGATGTAAGAGATTTCTAAATGTCAAAATAGACAAGGGAGGGAAAATGTTAAAAAGGAAGAACTTTTTAAGTTGGTAAAATGTTGAGTTCTCATTAAAACTGTGTATAGCTGTACAAAGGGTGCAACGCCATCTGGTGGAATAAATCATAATGAAGCTAGTGTGTTCAGTGTAGGGGAAATATTTATGATAAGGAAGCCCATGCTGAATTAGTAGTGCAGTATGTGTTCCCACTACACGCAACTCCTCCTTTCTTACACCTTCAGAGACCATTGAAGATGTTCAGATTTTTCCATGAAGATCTTCAAACAAAACAAACTCTTCCTAATATTTATTATTTTCAAGACTTCCTTCTTTCATTCTTTTTTTAATGAAAACCTCAGATGGCAGAGACAGAGAGGTTAAAATCAGCCATTGTTAATCAGAGCAGGGTTTCTGAGAGAACTTTGAATCCAACTCCAATTTAGAAAGTTGTGGGTGGAGGTCATGAATTAATTCTCTGCACTCCTCTTACACATACATTTCTGAACTCCCTCTCAATGCTTTTGACATTCCTTTTGTCACAATCTGCTCCCAAATGCTTGTTCTTTTTTTCAGCTTTCTTCCTCTGCTTGCAAGTACGAATTGGGATCTGGAGCTTCTGATGAAGATGCTTCGATTGGCAAGGTATTTCTGCTCAAATCAGGCTCAGAACATCTTTTTTTTTTTTTTTTTTTTTTTTTTTTTTTTTTTTTTTTTTTTTTTTTTTTTTTTTTTTTTTTTTTCCTCTTCAGCAGTGTAATGAGGTACCTTTCTGTATTAGAAACAGTACTGCAATGGTATATCTTGTTCTTCCTCTAATATCCTTGAATATCTTCTCTGGAGATGTTCAAAACTCGCCTGGACATGATTCTGTGCAACGCGCTCTAGGTGACCCTGCTTGAGCAGGCGGGTTGGACTGGATGATCTCCAGAGGTCCCTTCCAACATCAACCATTCTGTGGTTCTTGATACATGTAATAAGATAGATGTCTTCTAATAGTTCTATTGGATAAATTCAAGCTCTTGTTTAAATAAAGTCCATGTTTTAACGTTTGTAGAATATTAACATTTGCCTTCTGTTTCTTTTGCAAAATAAGGATTCATGTTGAGTGTTAAAGAACCAAGTAGGCAGCAGCAGATTCTTTTCTACTTTGGCTGGTATTTGGCAGAGGGAGTCATATTGTAATACTATGGAAGTATGTATATTTATTTAAGCTTTTTAAAAAAAGATAACTGTGGTGAAAAATCAGTGAAAGTGATTTACTTTCTGTGACTTAAAACTGAAACAAGCTTCAACTGGAATAATCAGGTCTGACCTTTGGTTTCCTGGAACTGGTACCTTTGTTTGCCATTGAGTAATCCAATGCAAAGAACAAGACATGATTTAAAATGAGTGATAGTGAATATGTGACATTAAGATCACTCTAACTTTACAACTGAGCTTTTTTCCCCTCACATCTTATCTTGTACACTGAAGATGCTTTGAAAAAACATGCTAGTACTCAGAAGACTTTAAATAGTGGAGTAAGTGGACTAGCTACAGTTTGCAATTCACTTCATGGAACAGTATTTCAACCTCTCCTTTATAACAAATAAAAGTATTTAGATTTTATGTATGTATTTATTTTAYGGTGAACCAGTAACCATGATCTATTTACTGTAAGAGGTTCTGCAGACTCAAGTCTTACAGTCTGTGATGTGGAATTAGAACTAACTGAGCTTTTAGATTTCTAGACTGTTAGATTATATACGGTGGTTACTTGCCTTGAAGTCTGGCTGTTGATCTCAGGTGTCCTTCAGTATATTAGAAACTAGCTCACTAGGGACCTTTTCATATTTTTGGAATCAATCTTTTGCACTTATATATGGTAACACCTTTATTTAATTCTACGCTTAGCAGTAGTGATTGTATTTAAATCAAAAAATACCAGAAGCTGAGAGAGCTTATAAATAATAACATTACAGAAAAGCACAGAACAACAGTATCCGTATCAGCTGTGATGTGGGCTGTACTTTGTAGGTAATATATAGAAACATATCTGTATGTATGTAGGTGCACCCACATACAGCAGTGCCAGCAGTGAATTTAGTTTTCCTTTGCAGCTGTGTTGCATTAGTGCAATGTGTGCAAAGCTTCTTTATTGGAACCATTTTCAACTTAAAAAAAAAAAAAAGAAAAAAAGAAATTGAGTGAGAAATCCCTTGCCAAACCTGTATGTGCCCTTTTGAATTACTCTGTCAACTTTATAATGTAATGTCTGCATGTCTCTTTATATCTAAAATGACAAACGCCTCCCAGTGGCCTCCTCTGAAGGGAGGAGTTGCCTCCATTTTGTGTACTGGAAGTCTGAGGCATGGAGATGCTTGTGATTTGCCCTTGTTGTGTAATGGTTGAGTTGAAACAAAGAATGGCTCGCTGGCCTGCAGTTCTGTGTTTAACTAGAAAAGCATTTCTTTGCCTTTGCTCTTCCTGTCTGACATCCGCTTGCTTAGGCTGACAATTCTTGGCAGTTGCTGTCATTTTTCTGCCACACACAATCACTCCAGTGAGCAGCAAAAGACGATGGCAACAGGATCAGGGTGGGATTAGTATGAAATTCTGATATTGTTGGAGGAAATGTCAACTGTAACACATTTGGATGTAAGCCAGATAAAGCAAAAGTATTCTTAATTTTACAGTTTATCCTAGCAGAGGGGGGCAGGGACAGAGAGAGACAGAGAGAATCCTTCTGAATTTGGCTGAGTTCTCCACAGGATGTCCTCTGTAATTATATCAGAGGGATTTATGAGCCTGTTCTTCCTACTCAGATGATAGGCCTGTTTTTCTTGGTACTGTTTGAGAAGCTTTAATGCTTTGCAGTATGGAAATTCAGCTCTGTGGAGGAAAACCAGGCTATAAAATAACTGTCTGGGCTCTCTGAAATGTTAYGTAACTTGGCAGCTGCATCTCATCTGAAAGTTACTTGGATCTTCCCTTTTTTCCTCTTTTCCATTCTCAAAGCCAGCAGTTTTCATTAGTCTGGTGCTAAACTAGGATTCATTGGATGAAACAGCCTGCAAGTGGTTTTAATTTGTAACTCGCCCTTTTCAGAGCGGCTGCCTCTAATACTGCTAACTGAAATAAAAAGATTTGTAATCTTACCAGAAAGCATGAAGAACTAATTCACAGTAGTGCTAGGTATTATTTATGGACTTTGTTTGCATGAGCGGTCAAGCACGAACTCTTTTTCAGATGCTGRGAGTTCAGGATTATGCCATGTGTGAACAACAAACATCACTTTTCCTAGGCTTGCATAAGATTTGGTCTGACTTCTGACCTGGAAGTTGTAACTATTTAATATTAGGTGTGCCCATTATATCTGTTAAGTAGATTGATTTCTGGTCACTTGCTTTGTCATTTGAAATTTTGGTTTCAGTATGTTTTAAATGATGTGTATGAGTTTTTCTGGTGTATTTATGAAAGGAAAGAAAATCTAAGTGATGTAAGGGAACCAGACCCTGAAGTTTATCAGAAAGACTTATATGAGTTGTTCTTTAGCTAGAAACTTTGAGTTCCGTTACTTGTGTAGGCAAGACCCAGTACAATTGGATCCTGACTCCCTGCAGCTTTTCACTGCTAATATAATTGCCAAAGCAGGGAGTATTTATACATACTGTCTTGCTATGGATGAAGTTCAGTGGAAGATATCATTTTTATGAGAGTTAGTTAAAGCAGAGCTAAAACTTCACTTCTTATCAAAAAACAYGTATGCTCTGTGTGATTTAACATCAAGCTACTGTCCGGGAGAATTTGTTTAAAATGTAGATAAAATGGAAGTTCAGATAACTTCAGATTGAATAACATGAGGCTGTCATTCTGCAATTGTTCTGTGAAGTAAGGTATTCCCAGAAAGACCTGTATACTGACACTGTATGCACACACAGAGTACACTGAGGGAGATTAATTGAAAAATTGTGCCCCAAATTTGCAAAACCCATATATTTAACTCCATATGACTTTTTGCTCATCCCATGATGAGCATGCAAGCCATACTTACTGGGTCCCCTGTGTCTGGGATGCTGTGCAACTGAACAAACATTGATTTTGATTAAATCTAATGTGTATGCTGGCTTGAAAGCACCAGACTATAGCTTCTACTGCCATCTGCTGTTAATGAGTAGTTTAGATTGGGAACTTGTCACAGTGATCCATGCTTTGCAAGAATAAGGGACTTTCCATGTCAAAGTGTGGGCCAAAGGCAAATGAGGAAGCAAAAGACAGGTATGGCRACTCCCATTTCCTTGTTACACCTGCCTACGCTGATGCATCTTGGGGGTTTACCAGCTCTGGATGATTATAAATAACATAATACAGCCTTCCTTGTTACATTACCCTTTGAGAACACTTCTTGTATCTTTTTGTGTTATGCAAAGATATAGCTTCACAATGGAGTAAGTTCAGGAGTGGGGAATTTTTATTGCATCCTGGCCCTGTTCTGATGAACATCTTGGGAATGCATGTAATAGAGTACTAAAGAACATGTGGCTTAAGGTGTTGGTGGGTTTTTTGTTTCTGTTAGTATGATTGATTTTTGATTAAAGCCTAATTTTTTTTCCTGCTCCATTTTACAGATTGTAAGAATGCTGTTATAAAAGTGGATTATGATGTTGCACTTGCCTCAAAACTGTTCTTCAGAGTTAGTCTGAGAGAAGGAAGATGGATGGGGGAAGTTCTCTGAGACTTGAGGGCTTCTTCCGTTTTCTGGTCCACTCATCCAGTTGGGCAAAGCCTCTCCAGAGAGAAGCCATTCTTAAGCTTTTCATGGACTCATTAATGTTATCTGAACCTCCTGCACTGCTCTTTATCCTACTAGCCTTAAGCCTCACACCTGTTAACTTTTTCCTCTTTTTTTTTTCTGCTAGAAACTAAATTACACAGTCCCATTCTTCCCTGGTGAGAGGTAGGCTTTCTCTTTCCATAATAGGCTCTGCCCACCAATTCCAAGGATCAGAGGGGCAGACAACTTACAAGAAGACCCCACAAAAGCATTGCATAAAGAAGAGTGTGGAATTTTGTCAAGTTGTAGTTTTTTTCAGCCAACATCTAGTCAAACACAATTTTTAGGGAGTGTGATAAATCCACTAAAAAGTAAATAGATATCTTTAAGCTTAGTAAATTTGTAAGGCTCTTTCTGTTGATACTGTATAATTTTCTGTTACAGTTCTTCACTGGGTTGTATGCTTATGCTGATTACAGAAAAACTGTGAGTGAAGCCTTAGACCTATAGGTCAGCTTTTCATTCCAGAATAGGAGTGCCAGCAATTACACAAAACATACAAGAGAGATACTGATTGCTAGTGATGCCTGTGGTCTTCCTAAGATATGTGTATGACGATAGATGGTAAGCATTCAGGCCTGTATAATTTTTCCAATATATGATTTATGCCAGGAAATATGTCCCATTGCATGTTTTTGGAAACTCTTGTGTTTTGTAGTGGTTTGGGGATATATAACTCCTACTGTTATGAAATACTGTTAAAGACAATACTCATTGATAAAATACACAATACAAAGTGCTATTGTGTAGTACTTTCTCTCTTAGATGCCCATGACAAAATATGCTGTTCTCCTGAATCTTCTATGTTCCTTTATAGAGATGGCATGTGATGAAAAGTCATTGATGTTTTTGCACCCTGAATTTTTGCAGCCTGATGTGGAGAGGAACAGTGAAGTCTATCTTTCAGGTTGTCAAAATTGGGCTGACCTAAAATTACTTGCAGGAAACTTTCTGGAAAAGACTCAAAAATGAATTAATCGGGCTGATGGCCAGTCTGTTGCCACAGAGCTTACTTAAAATGTTCATGTTTTGAGCTTGAACCTATTGAACTTAACTAAAAAGTTCAGTTAAGAAGTTTGCTCCATCTCATAAACACTAGAGGGCATGGCTATGTTTATGTTTTAACTCTTAAAAAAAAAGTTTTAACTTTTGTATGTTTTAACTCCAAAAARTAGATGTTTTTTACAGGTTTCCTTTTTGGTAGCTATGATTTAGTGCTCCCTACTAATCTCTACCACCAGGTGTTCTGGAGCAAGGGGTAGTGATGTGATAGGAGCAGATGATGGCATCTTTTGCTACTGCCTATATCCTCTTAGTTCTGCACAGAAGGTACAAACTTATTCAGATAYCCTTGCATTGAGGACAGAGACACACAGAATAGAATGTACTGTTTCTTGGGCTTGTGAAATACTTGATRAGGCCAAAGAAATCTATGCAGACTGTAGGAATTTCAACCCTAGAAGCCACAGGGAAATTCTAGAACATGTAAAGATGGAGAATAGGTACCAAGAAATGTGTGCTGCATATATGATTACACTGTTCTACCTTCATTCGCATGAACAAGTTCAGTGCAAGTGGGAGCAGTTACAACCATATAAATGCAACACTATCAACAACCTCATAAAAGATGTGAGGAAAATCTTTATCATTTAGTCTGCTTTGAGTAGATGATAAGAGGATGAAAGAGAAGACTGCAGAAGACCGGAATCCATAATGATTAGGACAATTAGAGAAATAGTCCAGAAAACACTGTATGAAAATCAGTGGGGAAAAATATACAGAGCACTACATTTTGGAAGAAATAATAAGAAACAAATACAAWCTGGAGAGTGAAAGATAAGCAGCAGTGTTTCAGACRAGGATCAAGGGATTATAACAGATCCCCAGCTAAATGAGTCAACCATGCCATGTCATTGCAGAAAAGGCTAACACACTAGGTTGTACAACTGGAATTACACCCTGCGATCCCTGGGGGGGGGGGGGGAAAATGCCTGTCCTCTTCAGTGGTGGTTTTGCAAACAAGTTAATGGCTGCAATTTCAGTTGCTGTACTTCAAGAAAGCATGGATAAATTGGAAAATGTCCAGAAGAAGCAATCAAAATGATCAAAGATCTAGAAATCACTATAGGTAAGGACAGCAGATATGTTTCAATCTAAAAGAYGAAGATGACAGAAGAAACATAAGCCTGTGTGTAAAAAGCTACTGGAATTGAGGGAATTTTTCTTCTACGTCCCTGGTGAGTAGGACAAAAAGTAATGGATTTAGACTGTATCAAAGAAGATTCACATTAGATATCAGGAAAAGCTTATGAATGTAACAGTTACTAGTAAGACTGCCTTAGGTTAATGTGATGTTGCTACCATTAAAGAGCCTTACAAACAGTTGTGGTAGATGTCTGCTAGATATGACAGTGATAAAATTGTCTTGTGCCAGAGGAAAGTATGACCTCCTGAGGCTTCACCAAGTTCTGTTTAGGAGTTGTTCTGTAATAGATTTATAAATACTACATTGCTGGTTACTGAAGTGTTTTCTATGTTAACCTAGTCTTTCACAACAGAATACTTAAGAACAAAACAGAAAGCAAAAGCGTGATTCCAGATCAGCCATTTTTACTGGAAATTGTGGAGGGCCAATGGAAGATAATGCCAGAAATTTGTTGAGTTGGCACCCCAAAATCAGAGGAACAAATAAGCAAGCACAGTAAACTGTGTCTGTTAGAAAGAAACCCATAATTTCACTGATTATGAACCTAACAACAAAGCTCTTAGAATTGTAGTGTCCTGGGACTGCAAGGAAATGTCCCTTAATGACTAAACTGCAAGATGGATCCCTACTGACTCTGAGAGCAGAAATTTAACTTTTAACTCATGAGTTAACAAACATCAACAGTAATGAATGTGCACATTGCAGTGARTCATGCAAATACACTGTGGTCAGCTAATGTATGGTAAGATTTTTGTCATGGTAACCTAGACTTAAGTCTGAACCTTCCATCTACGTTCTCTTTGGGACAAGAACATAATATTTCATGTATAGCACTTGGGCAAGAAAAGCCTGCAGTGTTAATGGTTTCACTTGTTAATCCTTGCTAGTGAAAAAACAGGGCTTGGTCATCTAACTTTTAATGTCATTTTTTGAACTTTTGCCTCTTGCTATTTAAAACCATTCTATAGCTGCATAATAGTCTGTAGATGACAAACAATATATTGCTAATAACACATGACAACAAAGAGGAATTGAATGTAGAGGAACCGTCTTATTGTTTCTGTGCTACTGCTAGTCAGGCTGTTCTCAAACTTCAGGCAGTTATGAAAGCTTGTGACCCAACTTCCTCCTAAGGTGTTTATCATAGTTGTTTAACTTGGGTGGTTTTTAGCATGTAAAGAACGTAGAATAACCAGCTCATCCTGCTATCAGGAAGGCAACTAGTAGCTGAAGTTATGACTTTTAATACTTTTTAACTGTTTGCTATGGTGATGGAGTGTGTTTTGAAAATACCCTAAATAATAGAAATAAGCCAGTTTCCTTGAAATACTAMGACAGATCCAGAATTCCATAAGGCCGAATTATCTAGTCCAACCTCTCCGCTCAGCAGGGTCACCTAGAGCATGTTAGACAGGATTGCATCCAGGCGAGTTYTGAATATCTCCAGAGAGGGAGACTCCACAACCTCTCTGGGCAACCTGTTTCAGTGCTCTGTCACTCTCACAGTAAACAAATTCCTCCTCATATTCAGGTGGAACTTCCTATGGTTCAGTTTGTCGTTGTTGCCTCTAGTCCTTTTGCATGGGACAACTGAAAAGACTTTAGTCCCATCCCCTTGACACCCTCTCTTCAGATACTTAAAGATATTGATAAGATCCCCCCTCAGTCTTCTCTTCTCCAGGCTAAATAGGCCCAGCTTTTGCAGCCTTTCTTCATAAGGCAGATGCTCCCGTCCTCTGATCATCTTCRTAGCCCTACTCTGGACTCTCTCCAGTAGCTCCATGATTCTCTTGTACTGGGGAGCCCAGAAYTGGATGCAGTACTCCAGGTGAGGCCTCACCAGGGCTRAGCAGAGTGGCAGGATCACCTCCCTTGACCTGCTGGCAACACTCTTCCTGATGCACCCCAGGAGACGATTGGCTTTCTTGGCCACAAGGGCACATTGCTGGCTCACAGTCAACTTACATTTTCTTCTGAAGAAATGTCATTCTAATATTGCTTAAATTTATTTTAAAACTTYATGAAATCAGTAGTCTTTCCTAACTGGAGCAATATACTTGAGAACAAACTTGCTGTATATACATATTTTTTTCTAGGTGACTGTCATGTTCAACAATGGTGCTTATATTTTGGCTTTTCACTCTGTCAAAGGCTTTGGCAATCTCCCCTTCWACTCTGCACATGCTACTTTTCTCCTGCATCGCTGCAATACCTAAGTTTTCCTTATACTGGCTATCGGTGCCTCTCTGTGTTATCCTGCCATTATCAAAGACAACCTGTATTGTCAAGTGGATTGTGTGTGGGGCTACCTGCCAATATTCTTGATTGCTTATCTCAGCTGTGCTACAGATTTGTGGCAAGCCAATTAGTCTAGTTCCCGATCTTTAAAATGGGGATAATGATATTTATGTAACTATCGGAGGTATTTGTAGATCAGCATGAATAATGAATGCAGTGCTGGGGCATGCATTTCTCTGTCCTTATGTCAGTGGCTTTGTGGTGCAGCACCATTAATAATAATAATAGCTCATTTGTYACACTCACATGCCACTATTTTCATCAGAATTTGTAGTTTATGGGCCTGTTTAATCCTCATGATTGCTCAGGAGTTCTAAATTGTCAGAGACCATTTGAAACAAGAAGTTTGAGAGATAAGAACTACATTYTTCAATGCTGTTGAATATTACTAGAGACAATTAATTTGTTAATTGTTTCCTGTTCAGTGCAAATATCTTCTGCTGAAGGCAAGGTCTGGGATTGTAGATGGAACCTGAACAGAGCCTCTCTCTATCCGGCACCAGTCTTCTGTACGATTAGTTGAGGTTTCCCTCAACGATAGCATTTTTGTTAATAGCRTATTTTGTAAATCTAAAGCCAGCAAAATTGTATTTCATGGAACTGAGAGCCTGAGCAGGAAATAGTATGTTTTTATGCTTATTTCCCAATATTACTACCAGAGATCTTATTTATTCACATTTCCCCATGTCTTCTCCAGGAGAAAGGAAGAAAAACCTGCGTTAGAGCGTGGAGCTGCACTCTTCTGAGCATGTTGTTCAGGAGCACACATAAAAGTGACAGAGTTCTATTTCTCRTGACACTTTGATCTGTAAAGAGGGAGAAGGTGCCACTGGTGTCTGTGTTATATTCATCCAGCCCAGGAAGCAGAGCTTCCAAGGTCACTGCTGAGCCTGGGCAGCTCAGAGCTGCTGCTTTAACTGTAGCTCTTTTATAAATAGGATAGGCTGATTAGCAATCTTATTTAATGTCCATCAATTAATGAGGATAAGCATTCATCAAGTCYAGAGTTCATACCTCATGTGAAATGTTCAGCAAGTGCATGAAGTCACTGTACTTAGGGAAAAAAGTCCACCTCTTTGAAATGTTTAWGGGTATGGATGAGTATGCTTAACATAGCCACCAAGTCTGAGCTTGTTTCACTGCAGCTTTGGAGATGAAAGGCTTGACTCTGTGAGACACAGTTCCGTGTTACTTCCTAATATCATTCTGTATTGTTGCTTTACAGTTTGAATATCCCTTTAAACACCTTCTAAACATTTGAGTCTCTAAGCTATCACTGTCTTCATGGAACTGTATGCTGTTTTCTTAATTCCTCRCAGTCTGGACTCTAACATTGTCTGAAAGGAAGATCAAGAAGAAATTGTGGCTCAAATTCAAAATATTGCTCTCTTTAGAAAGTGGTGCAAYGTCGGCTGTGGTATTTCCCCATAAATAGCAACTGCTTCCTCTTTTTTAAGTCTGTCYCTTTGTTTACTGACTATGAATTCTGTTTTGCAGCTCCCTAGTTTTCTGAAAACATGTAGTTCTGCATTAAGGGAGAAAAATCCCAAATTACCAAATTCTCAAATGGTGTAAATGGTTCTCTCTTTCTGGATTTGCCCTGAAATACTTTCCAGTGAGTCACATGTATCGGTCTGGGTTTAAAATATGACCTTTTTGAAATAGAGCAGTATTGGTGGAAAATACAGACTAGAAATTAGAAACCTATGTTGTCTTTGACAACTGTGAAGGATTGTTTTCATGTTATCATCTATATAGGGGCCTAATCCTACCTCTTTTGAARTTTGTGACAAAATTCCTGATCATTTCGAGATACTAGATTCATAATGAACAGATGGAAGCAGGCCCAAGCAAYTATTAATATCAAATGCTTTTCTATTCTGTTTTTACTCTTGCTCAAAATTCAGGTTCAGATCAAGGACAGACAGACTAGAGAGCTGCTGCTTGCATATCAGAAGCTTCCACTTGTAGTTGCAATGAGAAGGACTCAAACACAGTAAGGTGATATGCATTCCCAAACAGGAATTTTATAGCAGAAAATATTTAAATTATGTTCTAAGGAAAATTTAAGTTGAGAAAAGTTCATGACAGTTACTGTGCATTAGATGGCTGTGAGTGATATGTGCACAACTACTGCACTAGTAATGGGCATAACAGTTGTGGCACGAAGCGAAGGGCTGAAAGCGGACAGAGTCAATTTTAATATTCTGTGCCTGTTCTTAGCTTTGTATGCATGAGGTTATGCATGTTAACACATTTTAGATCTGTCCCAGTTGTGTAACTGAAGTGCCCCATCCTGTACTTGTGACTGGTTGGCTCAGAAATGACTGCGTAAGTGATAGTTCTGTTACGTGTAAAACCAGGTTGACAGTTTAATTTGAGGATACAATTAATTATCCTTAATAGAACCATCACTTGCTCAATGATGCTATGATGGATTTTGCAGCCCACATTCAAGTGTCATGCTTATTTCTCAACATTTGGCCCATACCGCTTTTTGCAACCTAATTCTAGTTGCAGACAATTTCAATTCAAACTAACACGGTAGTCATTTATAGGGTAGTGAAAATGAAAGAAATGGTTTGGCTGACCCCTCTGCATGGGTCCATTGCCACATGCATCTGTCTGCCCACAGCAGGATCTACTGGTTTGGAGAGCTGCAAACCGAGATGTCTGAGGCAGGTTTGAATCCTGCCCTGTTCAGCAGACGCTGTCTCAAATGTGCAGTGACAGTCTTGTAGGGCAGAAAGGCTTTTCCGAGCCCTCCACGCAGCAGCCTACGCACCCCCASACCACCCCTCACAGCCTCCCGCTCCCTGAGGCACGGCGCGCGCATGTGCACTGGTGCGTCCGCCTACCCCCGCCACGGGGCGGCCGGCGCAGGCGCACAGCGGCTCGCGGCGGGGCTCCGCACGGCGCAGACGTTCAGACGTAGCGCGGCCCAGGCCCTGGAGGGCCGTCGCGTCGCGCATGCGCACTGCCCCGCCCCCGGGGCCGTCTCTCGAGAGGAGGCGGGGAGAGGAGGATGGAGGCGCGCAGGGTCCGYCGGCTCCGCTCGCTGCACGGGAGCAGACGCTGTCGCCGCCACCACCGTCGGGGCCGGCGTGCCGGCCTCTGAAGGCGCTGGGGCGGGGGGCGTCTCCCGGTCGTGGAGCAGCCCGTGGCGCGGTGAGTCGGGCCAGGGGTGGGAGGAGGCCGCCGTGAGGGGAGCCCCGGGCGGCCTCCTGCGCGGCTGGTGCGTGTCCTTCTCCGGGGGCTGTGCAGCATCCCCCGGCGCGCCGCGGCGCYGCGGCCGGCTGCGGAGCGGCCGGGCCGGGTCGTGCTGGGGCGAGTGCGGTGCCTGTGGCCGGAGGGAAGCGAGAGGGAGCTGCGGCGCCTTTCTCCCGCTGGAGGGGCTGCTTTGCCGCGCCGAGGTGAGAGCGTATGGAGCTGGAAACCGAGCGAGCTGTTAGCCGCCCTGTAAGCTCCCTTCCTTTGGGACAAACGGTAACTTCTGCAAGCTCAGGAGAACTGTTCAACCGGAGTAAATACACTCTGGTAAGTGAGCGATAAGGGCTGTGAGGCAGGAGCATAGTTTCTCGAAAGGATAACGAGCAGGACAACTTAATTTGGTCCGCGATTTGCTGGTTATGCGTCAAATGTATGACCAGGCTGACRTGGATAGGGATGTAAGTAAGACCGAGTTTTGGGTTATTAGTATCTGTTCCTTGGTGTTATAGTATGTTAAACAAAGGTGSCTGTTGTGTATTTCTGCAGTGGAAGAGTTAAGAGAGTTTTGTAAAACACTTAAGTATTTTRTAAGTATGTAATAAGTATGTTATCAAAAAAGATGCAATGGAGTTTCAGCTAGTGTCAAGACAGCTAGACTTCACTATGGCGGGATTTTTTGATTTTGTTTGTTTGTTTGTTGTTTTTGCTTCAGACACACTAGAACGCAAAGTTCTAAACTAAAGCAAAGTCTTGTCTGCTTGATACAGTTATTGCTTCTTTTGGGGGTGAGAGGAGCTTTTATGGCCTTGTGAATGTATGCTCTAGTAGAGTGCTTACTTGAGTTAAAAAAAAAAACAGTTTACCGACAGAACAAAGTGAACACCTTATGAAACAAATGAACAAGAGGCTRTGGCAGTACAGCAACTGATATAACCTTATATCCAGTTTCTGGATATAACCTTGTCCTCTTTTGCTCTAATACATGACTGGTAAGTTGCAAAATGGAGAGTTTTGAATGGCTGATGCAATTTTTAAGAAATTAGTAGAATAAGTGTAATCTTAAAGACACATTAAATGCCGTGTGTGTATTTGGTCAGAATGGACCCTGCAGTAATTGCAAAATTACAGTGAATTGGGAGCATGCATTTAGCAGAGGGGAAAACTTTGTTACACAATAACTATTTAAAAGTATGCATGTCATTCAGTGTGATCAAACAGTGGAGAAAAAGATTTTTAAGGCAGATATAAATCCATAATCGTGTTCTAAACAGGATAGTAAAACTTTTGGGATGTTATGTTGTTTCCTTCTGTATGATGGTTGGTTTGATGTGAAATTTTTGTTCATGGGAATGCTTGTTTATAATGACTAAGGAGCAGAAGATGTGATACTACAATGAAAAGGTGGATGGATATGAGAGAGAGGACTGAGCTTGTACCACTTGGGACACTGTCATGGAAATTTAATATGAAAGCGTTAGTCTTTTTTCAACTCTCCTTCATTCTGTAATACTGAACTTCTGACTCCCTTTTTTTTTTAACTTTTGGTCGTGACCTAGACAAAAGCAGCCTATTGACATGTTTGTTTACATGTACCTGAAAGTTTTGGATACAGTCCTGGTTGCTGTTCAGTGATAGCTTTGTCCTTATGTCAGATCTGCTTATTAAATAAGGGTCTTATGAGGGAGCATTAATTAAACAGTGTATGGTGTAAGCTGTAGTTAAAACAGTCTTAATTAGGAAGTATTGCACAGGAGGAATATCAAGGTTTTAGGCTGTAGGTACTGCTAGGTCTTTGCAGTTTCTTATTTCCAGTTTTGTGTTGATCATGTTTTCCCCACCAGCAGCATCTGTCAGATAGTACGTATTTCCAGCAAAGTCTCTTGGAAATGCACCTGGTTGTTCTCTGTATCTCTTAGTTAAGGCTGAGAAGGTAGTACAGGATGGGAACATACCAGCTGTGAAGTTACTGAGAAGACTAATTCTCCTTGAACACCTTTCACAGATGTTGCATTTCTATGCACACACTTTGTTAACCAGCCTGTTGTTCTCATTTTTATTTCCATAGGTCCAGATCCAGCATTCAGTGTCTGAATAAAAAGGAATGCAGAGTGGATAACCTATGTGATGGGAAGGCAAAGGAGAATAATGTACTGTTAAYTACCTGGGCTGTATTATTTTTGTGTGTGCTCTTTTTACACTATTTTTAAAAAATATTTTGCATAAAATTCTGACTTGTGAGAGTGGATGCATAGTGTGGATATTTAAGGGATATATGTGTGGGAAAATAAGAATATCTTTGAGAAATATGCTGCTGTGGATGGATAAGAGGAGATGTGTAATTGTCACTCCTAGTTTTCAGTTTCAATACTTGTAAATAGTTTAGCAGCAATTTGTATTGAGAGCTAACTAATGACACACAAAAAGTGTTCTGCATAGTTCTTTAGGGTATTCTGTGATGATAAACTTTCTTTTTTAAATACCTGGTTTCTAAATTGGATAATAAAACACAATAAGTTGTAGTGGTTCTCTTTATCTCCTTCCCCTACCTTTTCATATATATGTATATATATGTATACGTGTATATATATATATATATTTTTTTTTCTCCTCATCTTGACTGTGCATGAGGAGATGGCCTCTTCAGCTGGTGAAAATTATCTCCAGCATTTTTTGGGTAATTTTACAAAATGGAATATATTGACTCRTTAACTTTGACTTACAGTAAGTGTACTAGTTTTGGCTAGTATTAGTTAAGACCGTAGTAGTCCAGTAAAGACTTACAGACAGGTCTGTAATTCCTTAGAAATCAGAAAGATTAGTAGTGAAGAACATAGAAGTCTTAACTGCATTAAGATGCTGGAAAGACTTATGTGGTCCTGTAAAACAGACACAGCAAACAGTGTTCTATTTATATTAATGATTTCAGCTTACAAAGAATAATCCTTAGATATAAATGTATAAATTAAGGTATTCAAATTTTTAGATATATTGATAGGCCTGTGCATTTTGATGGTACATGCAGTTCAGTTCTCTGTAGGTACAAATGGAAGATGAATGAATATCTAATTTTCTAACTTCATTTATGGCTTTGTTTTAAAATTTATGGAATAAAATCCTCTTAATTTTCAAAGCTTAAAATTTTGATTCTTTTTGTATTTGACCAGGAAAACTCTTTAAGTCAGAAACAAGTTTGCATGGGGGGGAGGGGTGGAAGTTAAATGTTTGTTTGGGTCTAGAATCTCTAAAATAAAAACAGTGGCTTAGTTTAGAAGATGAATTAACAAACAAACAATATAAGATCTTCCACAGTTACACACAGATACTGAATGGACCTTTCTTGTCAGAGATATTGAATATCTTATGTGTAAAGTCACTTATTTTCTGAAATGTAGGCATTTAAGTGACTTGATTTTTGTACCTCGTTCAGGAAGAACCAGCCAGTGATGTATTCTTGAAACTTGATGAGGCTGTGACTAAAAAGCAATGCAAATGAGAACCTATTAAAAATTATACTGTGGCAGATTTCAGTCTGTTTGACTGTGTGCTTGTACAATCCCAATAATTATGTGCACAAATCGAGTAACTGGCACAAAAATTATGTTGAACTTGGTGCTGATTGAAAATTGAGCTACATTTTTTCGTAATTACAGATGTCAGAATAGTCAGTGTGTTGAAATGAGCATTTCTCAATTCTTGGTCATAGGTGATACTAAGCAATGAGTAACCAACAACTAAACATCGATAAYTTTGAGTGCAGGATGTTATAAATTATTAATGGATGACAGTAACTGTAGCTCTTAGTGGTGTCCTGTTAAGGTAAGCACAATCYACAGCAGGAGCAAAACCATTTAATAATTTAGGTGGGTGGTAGTTACATCCAAATAGGTAATAAACTAGTGCTTGTTCTGAATCACTATTTTCCTGACGTTTTTGTTATCTAAAAACTGGGATGTTGTGAAGCTTATTTGTGAAATTTTGGGGATTGTTATCTTCTCATAGCTTTACAACCAAATACCTTTTTTTACTCTTATTTTTTTTTCCAGAGTCATAGTCCTTTTTAACTGTACAATAATGTTATGACACRTTTTTGTACAGGATATTATCTTGTGCAAATGAGAGTACAAGTACAAAGCATAAAGAAAAGATGACTTCTTACCCATGCTATTGTTTGTATCATGAAAGTAAGCATATAAGAATATACAAACTCAAACTTGGTCTGTGATTTTTATTTTTTTTAAATACTTTTGTGAAATTTATGGCTAGCCAGCTGTTCCTCATCTTATTTGTGCTGATTATTTGTGAAAGTGAAATACTTCACATTTGTACTTACTTTGTTTATTTTGGACCATTTCCCCARTTTGTCATGAATAATTTAAGAACTCTTTTCAGTTTGGTCTTAAAGTCAGTTTTTTGAAGAACTGAAGCTTATTAATCTTCTCTATTCCATTATTCTTTTTTGCATCTGTTGACAGATGTTTCAATATTGTAGCCTGGAGTATTCTGGTCTTATTTATTCATTATATGTATCACTTATGAGGAGGCTGAATAAATTTTCCTGGGTCTTGATTCTTGGTAAATATCTAAAGCTTTTTTTCCTCTACAGTCTGAAAAATGAATTTATTTTTCCTGTATGCAGCTGGAGATATGAATCTGTACTGGTATTGAACTACTAGTGTTTAACATATCTGCGTTGAGCTTAGCTCCTGGAGCTCCTTTTTGTCTTCTCACTCATCTCTCCCCCACCATTTCACAAGACTGCACATTGTACTTTTAGGTTTGGGAACTTCTGTGTTTTAACTCTGGTCTTTCTTCCTTCTGGTGTCTTCTGATTATTTTGAAGAACTTCTCTATTGCCCAGGTCTCTTTGAGAAGTGTTTTTCAAAATTCTCAGTATGTCATCTCAGTGTCTAATATTTGCTTTATTAGCTTTAGTAATACTGAAAGTTTTCTTCTTTCCTCCCTACCTTTTGTTCCCTGACATTTTTTCCCTAGGAATTGAGTTTTTCCCTAACTGAAGCTTCTTCACTTCCAATATGGAGATGAATCRAGAAAAATTGTGTACCAATAAAGCTGATACGAGCTCAGAATCTACTTATCATTGCTCAGCATGTCATGATGATGAGGAGTGGAGCAGTACTAGCCGAGGTCGAGCTAAGTCACGAAGCCTGTCTGCTTCACCAGCCCTAGGAAGCACCAAAGAATTCCGGTACAGCTTTGTTTCTTCTTGCTATGCTACCTTTAAGGAAAAAGTATATTGTAGTTATCATTACTCTTTTTGTATAACTGTAGTCCTACAACTACGTCAAGTGATAATGACCAGAAAAAAAAAAAAAAAGATTTTGTTGTAATGAATAGGGAGAGAGAGAATCAGTGAGCCACCGTCCTATTGTGGTCCGTGCTGTGAAAAGAACTTGAATTTCTGAACAAGCCTATTAGGTAGTCCTCGCTAAATCCACCTTAATGTAAATAGCTTCTAGTTGGTAGTGAGGCCTTGCTTCTATTTTAGTGTTTCTCAGTAAGTCTTAAACTTTTTTTTTTTAATAGATACTTTGGCAATAATCTACACATGCACATACAGCTTCAGCAATACAATGCCTTGCTCGTTCAATTTTTGCATGACATTTAAATGCTTTCTGAGCTGAATATGTCAGAGCTTGTCTTCAAGAAGTATTTACGTTTAGAAAGGGCTGTGTAAAACATAAGAGACACCTACCCCTCTTTTTTTTGGGAAGGGGGCAGGAAGAGTGGTAGAGAAAGAGAAACGGTACATAAAACTTTTCTCTGGAGAGTCATGTTGAAATCAGCTATTTCTAAGAAAGATTGATAAGAAAGTCTGAGTATGTTTCTAGCTGAAGGAAGCTCATGGAATACAAAATTTTATAATGTTATTGCCTGTAAATAGATAAATGCAAAATAATTTTCAGATTTGAGAAATCCATTGTGCCTAAGTGTTCAACTTCCAGGGTCTCAGGATAGATTTCAACTTCGAATGCTAAAAGGTATTTGTCATATTTCAGCAAAGCTTCAGAAATTCTAAGTACAGAAATAAAACACAAATCTTCTGTACTGAGGATGTCAATTCAAAGCTTGATAGTAACTCAAGTCACAGGAGAAAACGGATTTGTGCTTGGTGTTCCAGCTTCCTGCCAAGTTGGCAGAACTTTACCTGTTGCTCAACAGGTTGTTTTTGAGGAGTCCTTAAAATGCACTTTAGATGGTCCTTAGTCCAAAATGAAAGAGGGAAGATACTAGTACCATACCTGTAATCAAAATTACATGATTGTCAAAACAGATATCTGCAGAGTTTATGGTATCAGAGAGGAATCTATGAACATCAAAGTCACTTTTGCAAATTTTAAAAATGCTTTAGCTAGAGCTCTAGTGCTGTATGTGAAAAACCTGTATGGGAATTTAAACTACGTGGTAACATGAGGTAGGACAAAGTAAGTTCATGCTTGCAGGTCATATTGCAGCAGTTAGAAACGCCCATTTTTTTTTTCAAGCCAGTTTGCTAATCTGCTTGCAGTGCTTTGTCATGTGGACAACTTGGATTCAACTTTTGATGTTGTGATCTTTGGACCTGTTGTAGCTATTAAATAGCATGCTTTGGTAGCAGTGTATCTTGTTCTTGTGGGAAGTTTATCAGCACTTAACACTATTGTATTGTGACAGTCCCCATGCTTGAAGCACAGACAGAGTCACGGAGGAATTGCTTAACAGATGAAATTCTCTTCCGCTCCTACTGCTTGGTAGGTAGGATTGCAGCTGCAATGCAGCGCAAACGTTGGTGAGAATCAAGATAGCAGAGGAAGCTCTATAGCAAAGGGAGGTGTGGCAAAAGTCTGTATCTAAAAAGACTGAAAGCTTGGCATGTTTTTAATTTGTATATTACTTTGCATAGGTAGTTTAGAAACTCAGTGTACTTTAATGCCTTTGGGAAATGTTCACAAAGAACTACTACACTGACTTTTCTATTTTAGCTGCTAGGCTGTGCATCAGAATTAATAGGTAAGTTTTTCCATTAAAAGGATGCTGTAAAACTGGTCTGTCTTTCCCCCTCCACTTGAATCTTTAGGACTATATACTAGTTAACCTGTGTAAAAAGACCAAGTGGTCTAAATTTCTGTTTATCTTCTGCCAAGATACTACTTTTTGAAACTGGAAGTGATCTTTGTAGACCTTACACAATGTGTTTTTTAACTAGATCTGCTGTTTACAAGTTGTTTTTTTCATTAAAATACTGTGTAAAATCCTTTGTGGCTTTCTTTCAATAAGCACCAAACTATCCAAAGGCATTGTGCAGAATTTCAGACTAAAAGTGTTCTTAGCTTGCTGTATAGTACTGAAATTGAAGTAGTTGCCTATCTGCTTTGAGTTGGCAAGTATATGTTTCTAAGAGATGTAAAATTTCCAGAGCATTACTCTTCATTCTTAGCAAAGACAGTCTTATTACAAACTGCTTTAAATTCTTGTTGTCACTCAAACGTATTACCTTTGATTGGTTGAATAGTGCAGAGATTGATTTCTCATAAAAAATAAGCAAAGCTGTAATTAAAATCTATACCAAATATTAAGTAGAGCCTGCAGGGAAAATTTATGTTTGAGTGTTGCATAGATCAGATGTGTATCTTTGCTCCTTGTAGGAGGAGAGATTAGCTGATTACAGGGAGTGTCAAAGAATAAGGACTTTGTTAAAAGACAGAAAGACAGTTACTGAGTGAGGCTTAGGTAGAGCAAGTGGGAAGTGATGTTGCCAGAGTATTATTTTAATATCCTGCTTTCTGCGGTAGGATATTAAATTAGGATAGTAGGATACTTTCTTGTTTTGAAGTAGACAGAGACTAACTGTTCCTTTACGTGTACTGGTGTATACATTAATCTGTAATAATGCAAGTCTTTGCTTGTTTTTCTGTCTTAATATAAGTGAGGACAATTCTATTAAACATTTCCTAATAATCTTATCTGATTGAATGAGTCATACTTGGATTTTTAAATGAAGAAAAAGTTTTGGTTTTTTTTTTTTTTTGGAAAAACAAATATCACTTCTGCGTGAAATTAAATACCTGTTTTCATTATTGGAATACAGTCTTACACAAGCATRTTTTCTTATACGTGGAACAAATAGAATGTTACTGTTATTCCTTGATTAGATATCTTATTCACCTGACTTCTGATTTTAGTAGATTTTGGAGTTTGGTTTTCAAGACTTACCAGTTAATATAACATGGTTCACGCTTAAGGTTACCAGGCTAGTCTGAGTTACTTTAGGGTACACACAAATACAGGCAATAGAATAATTATTTGCTACTGCCAAGCAATAGGTTAATTAACACTTCCTATGTTAATTGAATTAAGCACAAGAAAAGCATATTCTCCAGTAGTTTTTATTGAAACATTAGGTAAATACTATTAGAAGAATTAAAACAGTAGTTAATGAGTTAGGTAAGTTTCACTCTTGTGTTACAGATTTGCTGAGGAGGGTAGGAGGTTTCTTTGTAAATGCTTATCAAGACTTGCACTAGAAAACCTAATTTTTACATGTTACTGTGCCTTACTGAGATTAAGAGTATGGCCTAAATAATTTTACTTATATTTATACTGGATTTAATCAGTCTGCCTGTCCTGTTATAAAATTGTGTTCTCTTAGTTAAGATAGCCTTTCAAGAAATACAGAAAAGGAAGTGGTTAATGTGTCTGCAGCAGTGAAGCTGAAGTCACCCAGAAACTGATCAAGACTAATTCTTTATTATGGTCTAATTACACACAGCTAGCAGCAACTGCTTTTTTTTTTTTTTTTTTTTTTTTTTTTTTTTTTTTTTTTTTTTTTTTTTTTTTTTTTTTTTATTTTATTTTTTTTTTTTTTTTTTTGTATAGTTAGGTGTTTGGTTGACTCATTGTCAACAAGAATTAATGCCAAATGCCGAAATATTAAGGAAGATGAAGTGCATATACTGTAAACAAACAAAAAAAGCAGACTTTTGTATTTCAAATAATTGACTGGGCACACTTGTTCAGTGAAGGTCATGAAACTGCTGAACTGTGTAACAAAAGCTGAATGCTGCTGTTCTTTTATTCAGCTGTGTTATTACAGAGATAGTTTGATCTCCTTTTGAGTGTTGCCACAAGTGTCTCRTTTGATAACTTCTCAGTGTTGTTTTATAGCTACCTACAAAATCCAGTGTTCAGTTGCTTACCTAATTAGGACTTGAAGTGTTAAGTACTTGTTTATGCTTTCTGTTGTAATTCTAAAAATAGCCAACATAATTGTGGAGTTGAAAAATATATCCTTCAGTTATTTTAATTCTTTATTATTCTAGCTTAGAAAAAAGCTAGAATACATTTATATATTTTATAGAAAAATATATTTATATACATATTACACATATATATTTTATAGTCCTGTGGTCTAATATTTAATCTGTGAAACCTTTTTTTACTACTGTGTAGCTCTGTCTTGGCTCAAACACACACATACTGTTCTGTATTGTAATGTCAGAAGAGACTTAATACAAAAAAGAAACTTAGCAGGCTAGACATGCCTTCACAGAATGAACTTTGAGGAAACTTGACCATACCTTGTTTGAGGCTGTGATGCTTCCATTGTGCAAAGTGCAGATTAAATGAGTAAGAAGAGTAGGTGCTTTTAGTATTAGTGTTTAGGAAGTAAATACTAAGTATGTGGAGTGGATAAACTGGGGAATGAGACTTGGATTAAAATCATTAGGACTAGGTAGAGGAGTTACGTTTTAGCTTTTTAATGTATGAATGCATAAAATTATCTAGGCTGATCAATAGCAAATGCAGGTTTAAGAAATGTACTTTGCCCCACATTGCCTGATGTGGCTTTTCAAAGTGGCTTGGGTGGTTGGGAAGCTAATTGTATCTAGTTTGCCCTCACATTCTTTTACCTTTTTAATTTTTTTCCCCCAGGAGGACACGCTCCTTGCATGGACCATGCCCAGTGACCACCTTTGGACCAAAAGCCTGTATGCTGCAAAATCCTAAAACGATCATGTAAGTAGCCRTGTCAAATTAACAGTATTATGATTATTTTATGTGAAAGAAAGTAACAGTTTGCTTTTCCACCACTAACTCCCCTAATCAGCACTGTTTGTATTTTGCCTGATACTCAGAGGTTTTTGTGTTACTTGATTGCCAGTGTGGGGTCTGTATTGCAGAAAATGGCCTGCCATTTGTATCGTACAGAGCCCTGGAAAGGTCAGTCTGGGAGGAGAATGAATGATAGCATTGCAAGCAGATTCTCAAGTAATTCTTCCTTTACTAATTCATTGGGTGTTCTTCGGCCCGCACTCTACTACCTAAACTAATGAAGTATTCTCAGTTTGGTGTAAATATATATATTTTGAAAAGAAAGTGAACGATTTCTCTTAAAAATAGAGCGGGCATTCAAATAGTATTAAGTACTTAAGTTTTGCTTAGGTATGTCCTGTGTTAATCTGCGGTTCTTAGTTTAGTAAACCCCTTTCAACAGAATTGACAGTAAACTCAGCATGCGTATTAAAAAAACACCCTTATAATAATCTGATACTGATGCAGAGAAGGTATTGGTAGCATTTTCTTTATTTTATTGACTTGAGATAGAGATTTTTTTTATATATATATATATATATATATATATAGTGTGTGTGTGTATATACACATAGATACATAGAAAGATATATAGCTAGATATGTGTGTATGTGTGTGTTTATATATACATACACACACACATATACACATATACATACACACACACATACACACACACACATATATATATAAATGAGGTTGTTTTCAGTGACAGAGGAAAGTGCCACTGAAGAAAAAGAGTTTTTATGAACATGAAGAGAAATTGCTGTATGTACAGGGAAGTCTGAGGTCTTTCCCTTTCTTGGTATAATGTGATTTAAATTTGTAGCTTGAAATAGTCTATGTTGCTGGTAAATTTTCTGTGAAATTAAGGAGTGGTTTCTATTCAGCAGCTATATACACATTTTAATTTTGTAGGTTGGGCAACATAAAAGTGTTGCCTTTTATCACCATATGTTTATCACCATATGCTTAGTAATCGATGTCTTGACTTGGTCAAACAAGGAATTGATAGGGTTCTGTAGGGACTACTAAGTCGGTAAATGTTCTTTTGAAAAGCTCTTACTGCTCTGATTTTCAGTTACAATTAAATAAATTTAAGGTATTTGGATTATATATTTATTTTCCTAGATCTACACCTAAATAATAGTAGTTTTCCTCAAAACAGGTTGGTGCTACTTCAACTTCTTCCACGAGGTGTGGCAAAAGTCTTGAAGAGTTAAGGAACTCTTAACTTCCTCATGCATTCTGTTTGTTCTTAAGTTAGTGTCTTGGTATGCTGAAGTTCATCTGAAAATCTAGCTTGTGTTGTACACTTTTACCTAGCTGATTGTGGTGAATATGCTCCTCCCCATGGGCTGAGCCAGCATTGGTACAATATAATGACAGTGGCAAGAGCAGTTCAGTACAGAGGCTGCAGCAATACTAAGCGCACGCTACTTGCCAAGGAAAAGAGAGCTAATGCAGTGTTCAGAATAGCTGGGGAAATAGGGCATTCTTAGGTTGTAGAAAGAAAGTACTATTTGAGAACTAAATTGTAAATTACTGTTTGAGTTTCTTCTAGCTTCTTATTTCTTGAGGCTTTTAAAAAACAAGTTAAATCTTTTTGCTATTGCTTTTTTTTTCTTGTTAGTCACTAATAATGTTACTTTCTCTTTAATGAAGAGAGTTTAACAGAAAATCCTAGTTTGTGTATATGGGCATCAGTTAGTCCTGGTCTTGGTGTCTTGTTGAGTGCTAATGGTGGTGACCGTATTGAAAAACCTGCTAGTTGAAGGCTATTGTGTAAAAGGACCAGAAGAACAGAATGACTATTCAGCTGAAAAAAGAATTAAGTATTTGTATTTTGGAGGGAGAGGAGTGGTCAGTTACCTGTGTTTAAACTCTTTCTTGAAATGAGATTTTTCTTATGAAATACTGTTGCCTCTGAAGTTGTGTAATACTGTTTTATTAGGAATTTTTCTGTAAAGTCTCACAACCTATTATTGAGACTGATCAAAATACTTAACTGTCAATCAACTTCAGAGAAAAATACTTTCTTTGAGATAGCAGTTTAGTAAGAAGTGATGTAAGCTTCAGCTCTTTTTGGAGCTTTGTTGCATTTGCCTCCCTGACTTCTGGAAAAAAACATGAAGATCTTAGAGCACATTAAGAATAATTTCTCATTCAGTAGAACTACGTGGAGTTGGTGAGTAAAGTTGAAATAGACAAGTCTGAATAAATTTGGTGTTCATTCTTGGATTTTTAAGTAAAAAGCAGTGCTTCAATCTTTATTTCTTTGCTAGCTTTGCAAAGTAGCCTGATTATGGTGAAATCTGTGTGTTGGAGGGTGTAGG
The DNA here is from genome assembly GCF_003343005.1 of Rhea americana. Lineage (NCBI taxonomy): Eukaryota > Metazoa > Chordata > Aves > Rheiformes > Rheidae > Rhea > Rhea americana. The sequence continues at coordinate 24,305 of NW_028186373.1, read as the reverse complement.
GGGCTGTTTCTGTATGTGTGTTTTCCTTTTTAACAGTATTGAGATCAGAGGAATTTAATTTTATGAAATTAACTTCAATATAGAAAACAGTATTCTTAGTCACTGTTTATATATTTTAAAAAGGCATATAAAACTTCAGCTTCTGTTCCTTTGCAATTACTGGCAACAGTAAACATGTAAATGCTACTCATGTTACTGGAAATCCTTTTTGTATTTTTTTATTGCCAGTTTATCTGTAGGCCGGTGAAGGCAGGGAGAAACCTTCCATATGTGTTGTAATCTGAGATCCATGGTGATGTTTAAGACTAAATACTTTATCTTAAAAACCAACTTACCAAAAAACAAACAAACAAACAAACAAACAAAACCACCAAACAACCAACAACCCTCCCCTGCTTTGTGCAGGGGGATTGAACTAACTAGATGATCTCCAGAGGTCCCTTCCAACATCAACTATTCTATGATTTGGTGATAGTAAAATCCAATGAGATGAAATTTAACATAATGTTAACATGATGTTGATAGTCTGTACATGATACTGAGTGGAGAAATAACTGCGTGTTTATACTGCTCTGTGTTACATTGTGGTAGTTCATATTTTGGTACATGTGCTCAGTATTAGACTGTTTCATTAGCCTATAATTGCTGCTGTATTTATATATACAGTATAGGCATTCAGTCTTTTTCTTGAAAATAAAATGAGRAAGATGTGTAATCTCCAGCAGCATTGTGTGTTTTCTTTTAACCCTTGGAGTGCTAAATCCAAATCATATTGCAAGTTTGGCTTGTACAGCATTTATACTAATCTGCTTTGCTTTGTGGATTATGTGCACCATATGGAAAAGATGAGATGCTTATAATCTGTGAAATACATCTGTGAAATTATGTAGCTCAGAATTGGATGCAAAGTAGAAAAATGCAACTGAATATTCCTAAATCAACCAAATGTATTATGGAGCAATGTGAAGTTCTGTTACTGAATCCACTTTTATCCTTAGGAAGCTACAAAATTATTCTTACACAAGTAGCCTAGTTCTTGAGGTTCTGAAGTCTTTGAATGCAATCTGACAATAGAGCAGTATTTTAAATACTTCCTAAAGTTCAACTTTTTTAATTTCAAGCAGTAGTTATCTGGGTTACTTCAAGCAGATAAATCTGTTTTGGGCTTAACATTAGTTACAGAAAATTAATAGTGTTTTCAAGAAATACTGCACAAAATTCACATATACTTACGTATCTGTCATGCTTACCATGATACTGTACTGAAATAGAAAATTTTAGATGTCTAATCTTGTTAAGTCCTTAATTTTGAAGCTTCCTGACAAGAAGTATAAAAGAGTTGTAAGGCAGACTTCTCAGAATAGAGTTTATTTTTTTTTTTAGAGTTAAAACATTTTTTCATAATTTTTGAGACTTGGCTTGAGGAGTTAGTACAGCTCCACTGTGTAGATCTTAATCATTAAAACGTTTGCCCTTCTGTTGTAGTAGCGTAGTTTTGAAGGAGTTCTTAATATTAGTAGAAAAATTGTGGAGTTTATGACTGCATCTACAGCTTTCAAAATACATCAAGAAAACTTTGACTGTGATCTGATAACAGTCAAAATGCTGTAGGAAACATTCCTAAAAAGAAAAAAATAGCTGGAGTGGAATTACTGTACTATTTAAGTTTACATTGACATAAGCTAGACATTTAATTTACAGTATTGGAAGAAAAAAACCTAAGTTTATTATGCTGCAGATTTTTCTGATTGTCTAATTATTTCTCTTCATTTTGAGTCAGTTGAAGAGGAGAACACTAAGACAAGATAGAGGAAAGCATTATGGCTGGAAGCATTAGGGGAGATACCAGTTGAAGAACTTGATCCCAGTAGCTTTTGTAGTGCTTCTATTAAAGTCCCCATTTGCAAATATTACTAGCAGATTAGCAGTTGCAGAAATGGACAACTTGCAGTAACAATGCGGTGTTACATCTTGATATGGTGAACTGCTGATTGACTTCATAGGAGAAAAAGCATCATTACAATTATAAACTATTGTATCCTTTTTTGTATTGTTCAAGGACTGTGTGTGATTATAATTGAGAATATACTCTTACTGGACTACAGTATTGTCAAAGTAAAATGTAGTAAAATTTTTGAAAACCTATGAGACATTGCAGCATGCCTCTGCCCTTTCTTTCAGCTGTTCAGTGCTTTTAATCATCTGTTTACCTTTTTTCATATTAACAGTTTCTGATGAAGGGGCATTTTAAATCTAGTAATTCTAAAGCCTTATGCTACCTTGCCTTTTTTGTTCTATTCTCCAGGCACATTCAGGACCCAGCAAGCCAGCGGTTGACGTGGAACAAACCTCCCAAGAGCGTCCTTGTTATTAAAAAGATACGTGATGCTAGTCTACTGCAGCCTTTTAAAGAACTCTGTGTGTATCTCACTGAGGTAATGAAATGAAATGCTTTTTTTTCCCACAATAATTAAAAAATAATATTTATATCTGAACTTTTTTCAGTCGTACTRATTCTACTACAGGTGGAATGTGTGGAATTGTATAGTGCAAACAATCAAAAAGCAAAGGCAAATTTGTTTCCTTCGTTCTCTTTGCAGTTCTAAGTTAAAGGCATAGGATAAAATACTTTATCCTTTTAGCTTTGAATAAACATAGCAGTGTTACTATATCATGTAATTTTATATTCTAAAGTTTAGTTTAATTTATTACATAGCCTGTGCATGCTGCAAAATTCTCACTAGGAGTTAGACCACATACTATGACTTACAAAGCCCTCCATAGATGCAGAAAATTGCTTCYGTAAAATATTAATCATATGTTTTAAACTAATGGTAATTGTGGGGATAATAAAATATTTTCATCATTTTAAGAGGTTATTAGTAACCTTATCTTGCCTCTTTTAAGGAGAATAACATGATAGTGTATGTAGAAAAAAAAGTTTTGGAAGATCCAGCCATAGCTAATGACGATAATTTTGGACCAGTGAAGAAGAAATTTTGCACCTTCAGAGAAGGTATGGGAATGATTTCTTGAAAGTAAAAGTGAGATACAGCTATTATTTGTCTTAGCATTTCTTCAGTAACTGAATCAATTATCAATATCAAGTTGTTTTTTTTTTTTTTTGGTGAACAACTGTTACTGTGTCTTAGTTGCARTTTTTTTATATTAGTAAGTGAATGTTGGTATGCTGTACTTAATTTAGGAATTTTAGGAAGTTGAGATTTTTGATAAATCGTGCTATTCCAAACTTTATTTCAATGTATTTTAGATTATGATGATATCTCCAATCAGATAGACTTTATCATATGTTTGGGAGGAGATGGGACCTTACTTTATGCTTCTTCGCTTTTTCAGGTTGGTCTGCATAGTAAAWAGATTTAAACTCTTTTTTTTTGAGTGTTTGAAGATTATCTTTTTTTTCTTTTGTTATTGAGAACTGTATGTTTTCTCTGTTGTTCATTCCATTTTTATCAAACCTCTTTTACTCTCTACCATGTTAAAATAATTCATATGAGCTGCTTTGTTAAACTGTATCACTGTTTTTATTGTGCACAGTTGAAATTACATCAATAGTCAAAATACTGCTTTTATTCAGTAGCTTTTAAATTCTTTTCTTTATTGATAGGGTAGTGTACCTCCAGTTATGGCTTTTCATCTGGGATCCCTTGGATTTCTTACTCCATTTAATTTTGAGAATTTTCAGTCCCAAGTCACTCAGGTTATAGAAGGTAAATTTAAGGGGACAGGGTGTATGTTTTCTTTTTGTTATATTTTCTTGCAGATTTTTCCAGGACTAATTAATCCTTTTAATTGACTCACTCACATTTTTTTGTGACCTAATGTTATAGAAAAACCTATATTAAACTAATAAAAATATTGCATTGTATTGTTCAACTCAGTGCTGCTTTTCATACTGTGTTGTAAAGGTAAATGGTGAAGAGATAACTTTATCCTATGTGAAATAAAAAAGTAAAAGAAAATGCAGAACTTATGTGTTAAATAACTGCTAAATAAATTGTAAAGAAATTAATGTTTCATATTTCACATAAGTCATTTTCTTTTGAACATAATTCATGAAACACTTGAGAAATATTTTGTCCCTTCAATACGAGGTTATTTGGGTTACACCCAAAATAAAGATTTTCTTGTAGAATTTTCATTTTTCTAGAATGTTGTCTTTTAATAGGTTTTTCTAATGCAGTAGTTTTTTTAAACTTAGCTTCTGTCTCAGTGAAAGGTAGCTAATAAGCTAGTACTTSTCTAATCTTGATTATGTTCATATAAAACTTATGGTTTCTTTTTACATGATAGGGAAAGGGAGGAAAGACTAGTACAAATTTGACTCATTACTACTAAAAATTAGTTTGAACTTTAACCAAGTGGATATGAATGAAATTCATGAATTTCATTCTTGTGAATGAAATTGGAAATGTTGAAAGCATGGGGAAAGATGGCATTTTACTCAGATGGCTAGTCATTACAGAGTTTAATTTACTATATTAGCATATCATTTTTGTGCATTTTCTCCTGTATTTCACTTCTAGGCAATGCAGCACTTGTTCTACGAAGCAGGCTGAAAGTGAGAGTTGTGAAAGAGAACAGAGAGAAGATGGCAATACACAATGGTATAGAAGAAAATGGAGTAGTATCTACAAATATAGAGAAAGAAGTGGGCAAACAAATTATGCAATATCAGGTCAGAAGGCAAAATAAGTAAAGAAAAACAAATCTAATACATGATTTGTAATTTTTTTTTAGTTTCCCCTTCTTGTTAGTTGACTTGCCTTGATCCAGTAGAGTGTGACAGATCAATATTGATCTAATTCACAATATGTGCACTGAATAATGAGGAAGTGGTGTACCTCATTACTTCCTGCAGTCATAACTGTTAATATTATACCATTGTCTACTAACATTTTCCTTTTCTTTTGAAAAGAAATTAGCAACTTTTAAACAGGCTATTCCAAAAATGTATAAAAGTGAAAAGTCTTGCATGTTATTGGCAACTGACTTTAACTCATAATTCTTAACATCAAAAAATAAAATAAAATAAAAACTTCAACTGGCATTTGATAAGACAAAATTGCAATTGAATGGATATTAAATTGGTATGAACTTTTCAGAGATCTGAAAAGCATGTTTTTGCTTATCATTTGTTACATTACCAAGTCAGCAATAGCRAAGTAGTGATATTTGATACCGCTGTAGGTCCTAAATGAAGTTGTAGTGGATCGTGGTCCTTCTTCATACCTTTCCAATGTAGATGTCTTTCTAGATGGACACCTTATAACCACAGTGCAAGGGGATGGTAAGTTTGCTTCTTGATATCAACTCCTTTGTAGACTGTTGCCATTTTACCAGATGATATTTTCTCTCATATGGAAACAGCATCTCAAGCTTCATTTCATGGATTACAGAAAACACTGAGCTGCAAAGAACAGATAAGTTTTTGTATTGGTAACTCACACAAGTCATAACAGCATCAATGGCTTAAGAGTGTTTTACGTTTTATTGTATATAGAGTTGTGAAGGTAAGTGACAGCTTCTATAATATGTTAGAACAAAAAGCAAGAAAACGGCTCAGAAAATTGTTTGGTTATCTGGAATTTGCTGAAGGGCCAAGATTTCTTAGCTCATTAGAGAACTTCATCTTTAGAACTCTTAACCAGTAATTCTTATCCCTTACAGCCATATGAATGCCRCTGTTGTAAAGATATGTAGCCTGAGATCTAGAAGTTTATGCAATTCACATAAGGCTGTAGAACAAACATGCTGTGCAAAGATTAGAAGAGAATTTCTGGCTTTTTATGTATTAGACTTGCAGCTCTTGTGTGAAGAGAAGTTGATAAATTCTTCACTTTATTTCATAACAGTACTATTTCTTAGGCTTCTTCCAAAAGAACAATGTTGATTYTAATGTTAATGGAAGTGAAACTTTTGCTCCTATCACAGGAGTCATCGTCTCCACACCAACTGGTAGCACTGCATATGCAGCTGCAGCAGGAGCTTCTATGATTCATCCAAATGTTCCTGCAATAATGATCACTCCAATCTGCCCTCACTCGTTGTCTTTCAGACCTATTGTTGTTCCTGCTGGAGTGGAGCTCAAGGTTAGCTTATGTTATTTCTCTTTTCAAACTGAAAGCTTCTGTAAACATGTGAAAGAGCTAACTGAAGAGGTTAGGAATTGCTGTGTATTAAGTTTTCTGCAATTCTTTTGTTTGTGGGAGGGCTTGATCAAATCTATTTGGAGAATACATCTTTGTGTAGAATAATAACCAGCTCTGACAAAACTTTCTACTGCTTTCTACCAGACTGTAGTTGTGTAGACTTCTGCAAAAACTGTGTAAATACATTTGTATTCTGATGAATAGAATTTTGTCATTTATGCTGAAGTGCCTGCAACTCAGTGGAGTTCAAAGGAATGAAAAATTCTACCCTTCATGGCTAAAGCTATTGCAGATTTTAAGTGTGTTATTAGGGGTATCTGCAGTTCACTGATTTTTTTTTTGTTGCAACGGATGCAATCTTGCAGAAAATATTGGCATGTAAAACCTGAATATAAAATGGATTTAATGTGCAATTTTAGTCAATGCATGTATTTAAGGAAGAACCTCCCTTCTACTTCTTAACTATTAAAAGCCTCCAGTCTGAGTTGGAAAAGAGTTAAAATCCTTATAAGGGCTCTCCTTGGTGTTGAGATGTGTACTGTGTTTTGTTGTTGTTGTTGTTGTTCCTGCTTTACTACATGAATTGGCTGTTTATTCATGGCACTGCTGTCAATCCAGTTATTTATGTTGCAGAGGGTGTTACTGGCCAATGACAATCACTTCTCCTTTTCTCTTACATAAGGACTTAAGTTAGTTATGAGCAATTAATTTATGATTTCCTGAATCTAGTAGTTTTAGATCTAAAGCTAAAACCTATTGTTCTTGATAAATTTTGTGATTTTTTTTTTTTTTTTTGAAAGACATGTTAAGCCAACTCATGGAACTGGATTAAGGCATGCACTGGCTGTAACTGGAAGGTCTTTCTGTTTTATGACCTTGCTGGGTTTATCAAGAGGAGTTTATTGCATATAGAAAAATATGTATATGTACCAAACATAGAGTGTTTGGAACTTGTTCAGTATTTTCTTGCAATGTTATTACTGACAGATGATGAATTTCAGTGCAACTGTAAAAATGTGAAGAGTAAATTCTGTACTCGAAGGGAGGATGGARAAATTGTTTCTACTCGCTCTTGAGGAAAAGAAAGTAAAATAGATTTGGAAGCAGAAATTTTGTTCTTTTCTCTTTTTCAGATTATGCTTTCCCCAGATGCCAGGAATACAGCGTGGGTTTCATTTGATGGAAGGAAGAGACAGGAAATATGCCATGGAGACAGGTAGTCTTTTTTGGTTGTAGCATCTTTTTTAAATATAGAAAATAGTGATTCATGCACCTTTCTCATTCTGCTTAGACTGTTAAAAGGGCAATGAAGAAATAAGCTTTTATAAACCCTAATATCACTTAAACTGTGCTAAAAATGTTTGACTTCTCACATTAGCTTTTTGGATCTTACTGTGAAAGCAAGTCAAGTATCGGGACAAAAGCACGTGAACGTTGCACACTTGGCAAGGAAGGGACATGTCTTTAGAAATAAAGATATATCTTGAGAGTCTGAGAAGAATTAAACCAGTAAGTTGCATATACTCGGTGACTCTTCAAATAAGACCATATGGCGTTGTGCCATGTTAATCTAGTGAATCATTATGATCATTTGCAATGCTGTTGCCTCAAGTGGGTAAAATGCAAAATATGAAGGTTCCATAGTTGTTCTGTACAAAATGTAGTGGCTTACCCTAACGGAAAGTTGTTTAAGGTAATTTTGTGTGGTATGTGACTGGTAGATTTGTCATTTAGGATGTCCATTTTTTTCCTTCTTGCTCCATATTAGTTACTAGGAAGGAAAATGTGCAGCAACTGTCATATTCCATCTTAAACTGTTTACATTTCCCCTGATGCTGTAAAATCTATGGAATAGATCAGGAGATGAGGAAGGATCCAAGTATCAGATTTGGCATTCAGTCCTTCATTAAATGCAAGACTTCACTGTACCGTAACTCATTGTTAAAACTTGAAATTTAAAAGCCAAGATGATGACTTAAATTTTCCTTTGTGCCAGTGATGAGGTTGTGAAGACCAGCAAGAGAATGCAGGACTTTAATAGAGTGGGTTCAAGATTCTCACTATGTGGGAAAAAAGGGTTATCCACAGCACTTCTGTTAGCAATTTTAAGCCCTGTGTTCACTCTTTAGATGTGCCTGCATAATTAGTTATTGCCTGATTATGGAAATTTACTATTTTCCCCTAGTGGCTGAAGGCAGCACTAGTTTAGCTAGTGACTTGAAGATTAATAACAACAACAGAAAATTTTAGACATCCACGGTCATTGCTGAAAGGGGGTTTTGCCGTTCATTGCCCTTGACTGACCTGGAGTATTCCTATGTTGTTGCAGTATTAGCATCACTACCTCTTGCTATCCCCTTCCTTCGATCTGTTTCCGAGATCCTGTGAGCGACTGGTTTGAAAGTTTGGCGGAGTGTTTGCACTGGAATGTTCGGAAGAAGCAAAATAACTTTACTGTTGAAGAAGAAGAATTTTAAGCGGCTGCATCTAAAAAGACTCGTGGGAATGGAAAGTGGCAGTATCTCTTCTGTTAAATTTTTGAATTCTAAGTTTTTTGCTAATACATATGGAGACACAGAGAAACATACACAGTGATGTACCTCATACCAGTTGGATCTGCTGATGGCCTGAAATCTACTGCTACTTCCTGTCTACTAGGAAAAGGAATAGWAGAAATTAGGCTCTGATTTGTTGTAATCCAAATTTAATTTCCTTTAAATGTGAAATTTCAACATGGATTATTTCTGATGATATTGACAAGCAAGCCTGTAATTTGATTGCAACCAATAACTTACCAGTAATGTGGTAGGCTGTGTGTAGATACCTAACAGAATAGTGACATTAAAATATTTAATTTGGTGTACTTATAATTACATTTGTTAAGATTTTTTTTCTGCATATAAAACTTTTAAGGAATTTACTTTTAGAAGAAGCTCTTTGTTAGCTTCAGTATATCTTGCTCAGAATGTCTCCCTATCAAGGCAGCATTTATAGTACTTTCTCTGTAGTTGCAAATGCGAGAAAYGGTGAAGGAACACCCAGGAATGTTTTCTATGAATAGATTGAACTAGTTTAAAAAAATAAGAAAGGAAAAACTCTCAATTTGATTGAGTGATATTTGACCTTTAGCAGTCATCGCCTTATAAATATCCACAAGTACCATGGAGAAGTGTTAGTGTGGGCTGACTTAGGATTACAGTGATTTACATTTTTGTAGCTGAGCTAGTTTGTAGCTCTGCGTTTTTTGTTGGTGAATCATCAATGTGTTTGATTTCTTACTATTTTTGTTTAATTATCTGGAATGAATGGTAGCATTAGAGACTACAGAGTTAAAATTTCACCAGGTGCTCAAGAAGAGTCTGGACTTGAATTACTACTCTGTTGTCTAGTTCCACTGTCTTGAAGAAAACCAAAATCCTAAACTAGGTCCTGAATGCCTTCAGCATTCACGGATATCATCTTCCAACTTTGGGTACTGAGTAATACAGAAAGGGATACTACATTGGTAGGCTGATCAGTGAGAATATACATTCCCAATACAGTAGCAACGGTGCCTTCAGCACACTCAAGGTATTCTAAGTCTCATATGTACATTTTTTAAAGATGCTTTCAAATGTTTCTAACTTCTTGATGTACATATTTTATTGTACATGCTTTTATGAAAATAAGCAGTTTGGGATAAGGGCTTGTGCTGTATATTGACTGAAAATATATAAAGCCCAAGAATATTGTTTACATTTATGTTCTTTGTTGTGAGACTTCATGATGATACTATCCAAACTGTAGCATTTTCAAAATGTTGCGCATCAGCCGTTAAAGGAGTGGACATTATCTGTTATATTTATGGCCTACACCATAATATTGTGGAGGAATTAATTTCTTCCTGATTAAGGTGGAATTTCTTTGCAAAAGGATTGCAGAGGACTTTTTGTGGTTGTCTCATGTTTGTGTGGTCCAAGACAGTAAAGGGAAATGTATTAATTTCTAAACTCTACATAACCTGCTCTCCTCTAGTTTAATGAATGTCTCCTCCTTTTTGGATGCTGCCCTAGACTGTCTAGTTTTATTAAATCAAGATGAGAGCACTTTTCCATAAAGCAGAAACAAACTCAATTAAGGATACAAATCACAATGAAATTGTGTTACTATAATTAATACTCAGTTTGTAAATTTTGTAAAATATAATACTGATTTTAATTTAGTCTAAACAGACAAATTTTATGGTATTTTGGAAAATTTTCAGATAGCTTTTGGGATTTGTCTTTCATTTCAATCTGCAGTAATCTGTAAATTGTTCTGAAGTYGCTTACGGGTTTTCTAGATGAAATATTCAGTTATTAAATACCTGTTGACTTTTTAAGCTATAGAAGCATCAAACGTTTTGCTTTAAAACCATTTGTTTTCTTATTTAAACTTGGAATAATTGAGACAAAGAACAGGGTACAGTGGTTGTATAAATATATTAAGTGAAAAATAAGCAGAATAGTAGGCACATTAGGAGGTGGAAATCACTTTGAGAAGGTGAGATGAAATGATTAATGAGCCTTATTTAGTATTTTTTTAAAGATAAAACTATATTCAGCACTTTTTATTTATACTTTTTCATAATAGTAAATCTAATGGAGTAAATTGTCCACTTTAGAGTGTGTAGTTCGTGAAATCTGTAAACAAAACTTATTTAACTACTTTCTCTAAATTAGATTTACTGGGTTGTCTTTAAATTTATCATATATTGCAATTGCATTATGGGCTTTGAGGCTTTACAGTTTTTGCTTGTACTACTATTCCCACTTGATAACAATTTTATTTGGATCACTCCCCAGTCAAGTAGAGAGGTACTATGACTGACTACAGGAGAAAAAAAGTCATATGATTTACTTCAGAAAAGCTGCTTGGATCATAACATTACTAGCTGCTCTTTACCAAGACACAATCCAAATTATTTGTGTTAATACATTACAAATTTATCTAACTGTCCAAAGTCCCTTTTCAAGGCCTTTGCTCTTCAAACCAGCAGTTCACAAGCAGGATATGAGGTTTGATTGGCATTCAGGTTTTGCACAGTTAACTGCTTAAAATGTGTGTGTAAGAGGGTGGAGTGCAGGATAACTTCCGTTCAAACCAGAGATGAATCGGAAAAAAAGCTCTAACGCAGATTTGGTTATGTTTTGCAACAAAAAGCTTATTTGCTGATGTAGCTTACTCCATTACAGGAACTCCTTTAACCTGAAGTAGTAAAGTAGCTTTTTGCTGGTTATGACCAGTTGAGCAGTATTTTTAATATAAGGGTTTGTTCATAATACCATTTCTACAAACTTGTTCTAATCCAACAGGAGCCAAAAAGGGAGGTTTGGAAATGATTTTATTAAAAAAAAAAAAAAAAAAAAAAAAAAAAACAAAAAAACAGTAACTCTCTAGTAGAGTTTAAGCAGTTATTAAAAACTGATGCAATATGATATAATGCAGAGTGTACTGATTTTTTTAAAGAAAAATCTTATTAAATATTGTTAATGTTCTGAAAAATTGTTTTAAATATTGTTGAAAACATATTTTTCAATTCTTTCAATAAATTCTTTTTTTAAAGTTGAATTCATGCAGTAGCAGATTTTTTACTTCTTTACTTCTGGAAATATAAAACTAGGTATACACAATTGGTTACTTGGAAGCCAAATATACAGTCTGGGTATTTGATACATCGTGTCATAGACAGTATCGTTGGTTTTCTGGAAGTATATGTAGGTATTTCTAAACATGTATGTCTGATACCAGTCTTTTCTCAAAAGTTTGAAAGTAGAAGGTTTTGGATTTGCTGTGCAAATTAAAACAAATCTTCCTTACAGCTAATTAGGCTATACTAACTAGTTTTTTGAAGGCCCAAGAGTAGAAAAATGAGGGGAGGAACAGTAAGCATAGTAAACTGAGATAATCTCAGATATTTGGATAYATAGTAAGTTTAAGAATGAAGATGTTTAAATGCCCACTCCATCCTGCTTTTGCACACTGGCTGAGTTCTAGACACTTTCTCCATGATGCCCATAGTTTATGATTAAACTTCTGTTTATAACTTCATAATTTTAGCAGTTTAACTTATTTCATAAAGTAACAGTTCACGCATATCAAATGACTGATGTCAGGACTTCTCAAGCAGGCAATATATCTGCTTTTAAAAGTTTGTTTGCTTAAGGTACCCTTAAGAGTGTTCATCTTCTCATGCCTGGCTAGCTACAAACTCTTGCAGTCTGTAGCCAAAACAATAACCTAGCATTTTTGTGACAGTGACTCTCTATTGCCTATGTATAAGGCAGAGAAATAGCACTGCTGAAGAATAGACTGTCATTTTGACTTTGCATATATGACTCTCTTAAGGTGGTTTATATACAACATGCTAGTCCTGTCTTGCCAAAAAAGGATGCTTCATACTGTTTACAATTTAAAATGATGCAGTTCTACCGTGATAGATACCACAGATGTTTAACTAGCAATAAAGGAATCTTCTCCCATCTTCTTCCCAAGCTCAGGTATCAAAAGTTTTCGTGCAAAATGAAGCCAGCTGTGWTGATTTAAAAAACTACTATGCCAGATTATCTGGAGTTTCAAGAGTTAGAATTTAAGCCACCCGAAATAGAAAGATACAATTTGGCTATAGGCCTATATGAAGCTGGAGGTCAACAGCCATCTTTCTAGTTTTATCCTGTCCTGGATATCTATATGTCAAGCAGAAATCGATGTCAATACTAACATTTGGATTTATCTAGATTGTTCGCATAGCAATGATGTGGCAGCATGGACTTCAACTTGCTCAGTAAGTTAAAACAAAAACAAAACTCTGGTATTGGATGTGAAGGTCAGCACTGATTTTTATTTGCTGCTGCTCTTCCCTGAATTACTACATCAGATTTAATCAGGCAAGTGACCAAAGCCAGAAAGCTTCTTTTCCATACCATTCTAGGTAAAAACTTGTTAATACTTTTGACAGTGGAAGTCCCTTGATGATACGTAGAGCAGTAGCCTCTGTTTTTTGGTACAGTGTGGATGGTGTGATTTGTTCCCATTAGATTCCTTTTTGATTGCTGAAAGCTAATGTAAATAACTTTTTTTTTTTGACCTTACATAGCTGGATTAATCTGTCTTAGTATCAGAAAATGTGAAGTTGGTTTTCCCAACCAGTTGGTGTAATGATTATCTATATCCAGGATCAGAGTAGCTGTATACGAAGTAAAGTGCTGCAATTTATTTAGCCAAAGGTATTGCTGCAGATCATGACAGGATTGCAGATAAGCAAACTTTCACAGATACAGTAGTAGCCCTGATTTACACAAGTATTAACTTTATTAACTTCACTGACAAAACTGGATGCTGCAGAGCTTACCCGTTTTCCAATACTTCAGTTGAATTCATTGAGTAGGTTAAAATATATACACACACACACACACACACACACACACACACACACACACTCACTCACTCTCTTGGTAATATATTGTTTCTAAATAGAACTTGTTGGTTAGCATGCTATCTTTTGATTTAGGATTTGCCAAGATGTGAAAAACAGATTTTCATGAGTTTAACAAGACCTCAGTCAGGGATGGGAACACTTCCCCCTCCCCCCCCCATTCTGAAAGTGTGAAGGTTACTTCCCTAAGGTGTAACAATACATTGTTGCTTTCTGGGAGATAAATGTTTGAACCTAATCACAGCTGCATTTCTTCTAAATGTGCAATTGCTTCTGCTATCTCTTTGCTATGAAGATAAAAGGAACAAAGCAACAAGTGTTCTTCACTTAATTTTGGCAAAGTACAGGCCTGTTACAAGGTTGACTCATGTCTGTTCTTTTTTAAAAAAAAATTATAAATATGTTTGTGTTCTTCCATTTCAGCAACAATTCAAAGTCAGGTTTTGTTTTGTGGAATGAAGCCACAGTGATCAGCTCATATTCTCATGCTTTCTCTTAATATTGTCATCTGTATGCTGTCTGACCATAGACATTTAACCTTTTCATACCTCCAGTGTGCATTAAATAGATGCATTTCTGGTTGAGAGAACTATTATAAGATATATTTTTACAGAAGTTTTGAGAATCCTCCCTGTAAAATTCTATTAGTTAMAAAAAAATAACTATTTTGTGCAGTGCCCATAATTTAAAGATGTAGTTGAAGGGGAATGTRATGGCGATTCTCACAGCACAGGTGAACTGCAGTTCCAGCTTCTTTCATACTCTGTTCTTGCATAGGCTTCCCACCTAAGTCATACTGTTCATGCAAGAAATAATTACGCTTGCCCAAACTGTTCATACTTTATTAAAAAATACACACCCAGTAACAAAAGCTTCCAATTAGTAAAATACGAAAATTTTAAATTAAAGGTTTATTTCAACAATCAATCACCATTGGGCATGAAATGGCACATTGGTTAGAACCATTATCAGAGGCAGGACATGAGATTAAATTGTGTAGATTTAATACATAGTTAGGATTAAAAAAATAAATATTTGGAAATATTCTGAAGCCAGGAGGAACAAAAGCCATAGGCATTCTGTGAGGTTGGGGATCAGGGAATGTAGCTTCATCAAAACAACTTACAATTTTTCACAAACCCATTTAACTGCAGTATAGCAAGAGAAAGCTTGTGCTGTACCCTTGGAACCTCTGTTCAGCAGCACATCTGTTGAGAAATGAAGGCAGGGCAATCTACTTTCAGGCTTAGTGGAAAAAAAAAAGACTGCTGTGCAAATTGCCTTCATTATGCTGGCATATTAATTAAACCAGGATTTGTATTATTCTCCATTCATGTGTAGGTTGTGAATCTCCTGCAGCTGCAAAACAGTATCAGGAAAATAGAGTGAAAGATGTGTTGTCCTGTCAGCAAAACCCATTGAATGAGAGGATTATTGTTAATTTCTAGCGTGTATTTTGCTTTTTAAAATAGGTTACCAGCTGCACTGCTATAGTTCCCAAGCACAAAGCAAACCAAGAAATGCATAGGTGCTGAACCATGAAATTGGAGGACCAAAAAGGTGAGTAGCTCTGCCYCCTTTTGGGCTCGCCTTTCTGAGCAACTTCCCCTCTCTCAGCAAAATTGACCCATTACTTTATATTCTGAATGCAAATGCATGATCAGAACTTTCCCAACTATGACTTCACTMTGTTAGAGCTGCAGATTGAACAAAAGGGAGGATACTCAGGAGTTGATCCTTCCATAGGAAGAAAACACTGTAGGAGGAAAGGAATAATATCACAGTCAACACCAATGCCTAGCATTTATGTCCTTAATGTAACAGGTGGCTTGGGTAGCTTAAGATCAGTGGCACTCTTGTGTCCTTTTATTCTGACCCTCTTAGTTTCTAGGAAGCAGTTTCATAGCACCATATCTCTATGTCAATCTTACGGAAAAATCTCCATATAAGTCCATATAGCAGTAATTCTTGCCCAGGTTTGGAGGCAACTTGATTAATGCCAGTTTTCTCCAAGGAGAGATTACCTATGCTCATCCAAGCTGGTGAACTTTTTCAAGCCAGTAAATTCTGATGCTGCAGTAATGTTTGCTGTCATTAAGGATCTGCCTTACTGTGACTATCCCTGACAAGCTTTCTTATTGTGACTGCCATATAACAGGCTATAACCTTTGCATATTTGTTAACTTAAACTTTTTAAATACTTACTTCTTTCTCTCAGCCCCTGCCCAAAGCTGCGGTAGACGTGAACCAACGCCCAAAACAAAACAGATTTTATTGCAACAGAAATGCAGGAGCCAGTAATGACAGCAGCTTCCAGAGTGTAAGAATTCCCTTTGCCCCACTCTGTTATCACCTGCAGGAAAATGGAGACATGTAATGATCAGTACCTAGTGCCACAAAACCCTCATACTGTAAAATGAGGATCAACAATTAAATTGCTGAAAAAACTCAACAGGGTAGCTAGTAATCAGGTAAAAGCAAACCTAGTCACTTCTAAGCTGTCTTGTTTTCCTCATTGCAGACTAATCTCATTAAGTTCTAGCTAAATGCTTTATGCCTTCTGATCTCAACATCATTAAAGTCATATGAGAACGCTATTGTATCCAGACTGAAAAAAACAGCTATGCTGGAGGTAAGGAAACCAGACTGAATTCATCTCATTCTCTCTCCACTGCAGATTGTAGGATGGAATTTATTTTTCCTGGCTGTCATTGTACTACTGTTGCCATTACATGTCTGGGGGACTGCTTCAAGAGCCCCATTTTCTTTCACAATTAGCTAATTACTTTGCCTTTGACATCATGAATGCCTAACCTCTGCTCTTCTGAGGTGTCTGACACAGAAAAGATGGCAGCTTCCAATCTAAAGCAACTATTTTTTATATCCTGCAGCTATCCACTACACTTGAGCATAGGTTACTGCTCCCATGAATGAAGCATGATCAGGCATGTTAATACTCAGAGGAAAGACCTCTGCAAAAATCCAATACTGAAGGAAGGAAGGATATGAAGACCCAGCAGTTCTCTTCCCTCTTTCAGCAGTCCTAGTAACTGTCAAGCTGAAAAAAAAAAAAAAAAAAAAAAAAAGCAGAGTTTTGACCACTTCGTTTTGTTAAACTCTGACATATCTCCTAAATAATGGCAGGTTGAGTGTGTCCTGGCTAATTTCAGTGCAATCAATTTGTCTACTTAAATTTTGTCAGTTTTCTTGTTTACATTGCAGAGGATTGTTAAGCAGCTGCTATGTAATATCAGAATCTCTTGCAGCTTTTTCAGAGCTGAAATAATTAATGGCAAATGTAGTTTACTTTTTTGCCTTTGGGCAAAAAAATCAGATAAAAGGTGCCAAAAAGAATTGTTTTGAAGAAGTGATTACAGTATAATTTCCTCTGGCAGACATGGGTATGCATTGCCTGTTAATACTCTCCTAAGCACTCTTGCACATTCACTATTGCTGTGTGAAAGCATAAGCAGATCTAGCTATTTTCAAGTTGCTGTGTTCCTCTTATCTCAGAAGCCCCCATCTGTATATTTCTTCCTAATTGTAATACAAGGAAAGCTTAGCTACCAAAGGCACTGTGTGGTCCTTTAGAGACCTGTAAATAATGAAAAAGTCTGATTTGGTTGCATACTTTAATAAATAAAACCCCAAGGACTTGGATAACTGCAGCCATTGGACTTTTGCCAGTATCTGAAGCCTATTTTTATGAAGCATGAGAAAYACTGGCTGCTATTAACATTTGGGCCCTTCCCATAATGAGCTATCTGCTTTGCCCTTCTTCCTTACTTCCCTTCACACAGGTATTGCAGGAAGTGCTACCCCTATAGTAAGTACTTTATGACTATGGTAATCCCTGCAAGATTCCAAACACCAGAGTTCACTGGGCTTGTGCTATTTTGTTTTGCCTGTATCAGGATCAACAGCTGGAGCTATTGCCTTTAATATGTAATGATCTGAGCCCTGCAGCTGGTCAAATGTTCTGGTACCATCTAAGTTGTCTTGTGAAGAAGTGGAGGTGTTTTTGAAGAGCTGTGTATCTTCTGCTGGATGATTTTGCTGCATCTTTCCCTCATCGTTTTGGACACTTTACTACTTGCAGAGATTTCCACAGCCTCTCCCTGCAACTAATCAGCTCAAGCAATTTGATATGGCTCCTCCCAGGAAAGTTGATCATGAAGAGGTAGGATGTACCTGCTGCAGTAAGTGGTATGGTCATGAATGAGGCATCATGTTTTGGATCTCCAGGACCCCGTAACGAAGGCCTCCGGTCTTGCCCCCTATTATTAAGCCAGCAAGTTTCATGAATTACCATGTAAAGCAGGTAGATGAGATAAACTACTTCAGGTACATTCTGGCTTAGAAAAATCCACACCAGAGGTTTCAGTTCTTTTAGAATCTGTAAAATAAGATGGGATATATGTGGCTTTATAACTGGTTTCTATGTACTGTATAAAGACTATATATTGTTGATTTTTCAACAGGATTTTAAGTGTTAGTCTAGTTTGGTTTTCAGTCCCAGTCATAACTCTGCTTTCTACTTGCCTTCTCCACCAATGCTTTTTGACAGGAAATATGATCTCTGTCTTCCACTGACATGGGACAGGAGTGATGCTGGTGAAAATCAAAACTGGTGGTTTTATGGGCACATCCTGACAGCTGTGTGGTTTGAACCATCTGGGCACCCTCTTGAGTCCTGCCTTGTAATAATTCCAGTACAACTCCTAGCTAACTTAAATGGATAAGCTGTTGACTCTTCAGAGCACTGCACACTGCATCTAAGCTGATGTATGTTTTCCAGCAAATTTCTTTTTTCACAATAGTTCTTCAGGCATACTCTTATTTTTCTCTAACAATTTAATATTTCCATAGCTTACAGACTGAACATGCTTTGTCACTTTTTTCTCCAGCTTTATTTCTCCTGGAGGGAAGCAAAGCCCCTGAGAGCTAAAAATGTGGAAGAAGCCAGAGGATTTAACTGTCAGAATAACTGTGTGTCATGCTTAACCTTAAGACTTGGGAAAGAAGAAATGATGGACTACTTCTTGTATCTGGGAAAATCCCTGGAGCTACTGGCAGCTTTCAGCAATTCAGAAGGGCAGGTCTAAGCAAACCAAAGAAAAACAACTGAGTCACTGGGAATAAAAGCAGTGATTGGACCAACTGTTATGATAAGATTTGATGGATCTGATCAAACCCTCAAAACCAATACTTATCCTTCTGCAGTGGACAATGTCTGAACCTCTAACAGAAGCATTAAGGGAAGTGTGCCTCCCCTAAGGGAGTATGTCCATGCTCTGTTGCTGGCTCTGTATTCTGTGGTATTACATAGTGCTCCTCTTAGGTTAAGAGCAAAAGGGGGGAAAAAACAGACTAATGCTGAGAAAGAATGGAGTGTGGGTAAGCTAGGAAATGAGGGGGGGGTAGACAACTGGAAATTAACAAGCTAAAAGGGGAAAATGGTATTAAGGAGCCTAAATTTAATAATGGAGACAGGAAAAAGAAATCCACCAAAGGAAATACGGGACCATGCACATAAATTAAAAACAGAGAGCAATCCCCTTGTGCATCCTTATTATAAATCTGCATTCTTTAACCTAAGACAGAATCATTTTTTCCTTAGATGCAAAACTGCCAGTCTCTGACCAAACACACCTGACTTTCCTTTTAAGGTCCAGTTGCCCTGCAGTGAGTGCCACCAGCTACTGAAATACAGCACTAACAGTTTCTTTTCATTAGTTTTACATTGCTGTTTCTCAGTTGATAAAGAGCTGTTAACTTCTTTCTCTAGGAAAAGCAGTAGTGTACCTTGACTGGAGAAAAAGTAGCTTTCAAATAGTTCTAAGGTAGACAGTTTTGAGCAAAGAGGCGAGAATATGTACTGATCCCTAGGACATTTGCTATTACCAGCAGAAGTATTAAGAAACATGTTTTCTATTGATGAGAGCACGAGGGATATCATGTAGGTTAAGACACAAGACCATCTAACTGAAGTATGAAATGGTGCCTCTGTTAATGCCTGAAGGCAAATCAAGGGAAGAATTCATAAATCTGTAAAAGGCAACTAGTCAGACCAACCTGGTTTCTGATAGTGGTGGTGGGGAAAACAGCTGCAAGGTTTACACTTTCAATCGTGACAGGCAAGCAGACATGGTTCTGGTATCACCCTTCTCCCCATACCTGACACAATTAACTGAAAGCAAAGATCCAGAGATTCACAAAGGCTAGGGTTATGTGAAGAGCTCCTAGCAGGAARCAAAGCTGTAAGATCGCTAACCATTCCTAAGTCACACAGTGTTAGTCCTGTCTCCTTTCTGCCAACAAGACAGAAGCTAGTGGCCACTAGACTCCAAGGGCCAAAAGGATGATTCCATGTGACTTCTCAGCTGAAGTGAAATAGTAATTTAAGAGCTCAGTCCTTGGTGCTATCTCTGGTATCCAGAAAATAGTTTTCTAGTACAAGCAAGGTATTATTTCAGCTATTAGGAATTTGTCTGAGCAACTAAAGCAAATATCCAAGAAATCTGGAGGAAAAGAAAAGAATCCTTCCTGTCATATCAGATGCACGTATCTGATCAACTTTTTTGCTCCTGATTCTGTGAAACTGTGATTTCACAGGATCACAGTTCAGTCTGACTGACATTAAAAAAAAATAATAATTCAAGTTCACAAATCCTTATGTTAACCTGAAAATTGCCACTTACCTTTGTGATAAAGGACCACTCATCATTTTGGTGTGGTTTCCTAAGGAAATAAGGCCTCTGCAGGCTCATTATGTCTGTCTATCCATCTTCATAATAATTTGCAGGACTGTTGCCAGTTTCACCTAACCTTGTCAGAGAGGTAGAAATCTTGAAGATACTGTGATCCTATAAGCTTCATGAAAGTAGGTGATCAGGTAGAGGATGGAAAATATAATAATGTTCCTCATAGAARAATAATAATAGTGTGAGATTGTCTTATCTTTTATGCTCAAAGGAGACTCAGATCTGTAAGAAACCCGACTTCATTAGTGTAGGTGCTATTGTTTTCTCTTGGGATCCATTTGGGCTCCCCCCCCATTTAGCAGTATGTGTAGAATAGGATGGCTGTGACTGCCCAACCTATGATCATTGCTCAGGGTCAGAATCTGTAGTCCTGGAAGGTGACTCCCCTTGCTWGTTTCTCTGTTAGCTCAACACTTACTGCAATGATGCTAATGGTCACTTTTAGGCATGCCCAAAGGACCCCTGTTGCTGAGATGATGTTATGCAGAAGGGTGATCTCATGCAGGCTTGTCAGCAGAATGCACAAACAGAGCTAAAAGAGAAGAAGCAAAGATTTGATAAAATTATTAGTTTAAAACAATACAGCCAACCAAAAATATCTGTCACAAAATCCCAGCAATAGTAACTTCAGCAGATCTTAAAGAGTGAATTTTTTCTCAAAAAAGCAACAGACATCATTCCCTGTATGCCATAATAGCAACAACAGAAGAACAAGGAAGGCAGCAAGATGTGCTCCAGATGAAGCATAAAATAATACAGGAGCAAAGTAGGAATGAATGCTGCTGTACAGAAGTACAAACTCTTTCTAAATTGACCTTGGGTTCACTTCACTTATCTGTAACTTCGGGTTGCTATCTCTCTCATATTATTGTACTGGGTCAGGCTACGAACTTCCTCCCCTCTCCCATCCCACTATAATTTTCCCAGATGTAGGAGATGGCTAGCATAGCTGAAAAGCAGTAAGTTGCAATCCTGTGCAGTGATAACCTTTCTTATTTCAGGCAGCTGAGTACAAAGCTGGGACAGAGCTTCTAGAAGTAATTGTTGTTTTGGGCAAACTTATTTCCCCAAAATAAGATTCTGTTTTCATTATTTTGGCAGGACAATGAGAAAATATTATGTTGATCCATTTTTCTGGATTTTAACCAAACTTCCCTGTTGCTGTTGCWACAATACCCAGAGTTAGGGTGAGGTCAGGAGCCCGCAACACCGCCCGCCCCTGGGCCACWCCACACTGACTCCATAAGGAGGATGCGGCAAATGGCGTTTATTGTGTCGTTACAATTCCTTATATACGCGCTCGCRCTGTCTTTTCCTGTCTTAGCCCTGCCTCGTCGTGACGTCACATCACGTGATCTTCCGCAACGCCCCGTTTCGCCTACCACAAGTCCCCCTCTCCATGCTACAATACAGTCGTTGTTTCTTGAATCATCATGAGACGTTGATACCCAGAGTGAGGACACCGTAACTCATTAATTGTGCGCCGCAAGCTGCGTACACATGCAGCGAGGCCAGGGATGCCAATGCTGTAAGCGGGCTGCAGCCTTGTAATTCTCAAGCCAGGGTGGAAGCCCCAAAGCAAAGCTAAGCGTGCATAGCAATTCCCAATCCTTGTGAACTCGGCATCGTTCTCTTTCCCGCGACGCTGTTCTCGTGATATCAGCCGGTCACAAGAACGTATTTCCTCCTCACGGAACCTGCAAAAGACACTTGAGAACTAAGGTGAGTATTATTGATGGACATCAGGACGTATCCACCGCGCTGGTACCCAGCRTATTGYCTCTCCCTTGCRGAWCGCCGCGTATCCTCTTCCTCCTGTTATAAAGGTCCAACCATCCTCCCAGACCCCTGATTCAGGATCTCGAACCCTGACTGGAGGGCCGTCTTCCACCGCTGCTTTGGCCCAATGTTTGTYGACYGGAGCATTTYGATTTTCCCCGCGCACAAAATGATTCAGGCCAAATAGTGCGCGAGCTAAAAGGTTGGCCTGGAGGGGTAAGGGGACACGTTTCCCACCTATGCCCAATCCGTCCCCCTCCCCAAGCGCCCGCAAGCGTTGCTTCAGAACCTGATGGGCACGTTCGACTATTGCCTGACCTTGACTGTTGTATGGAATGCCCTGTTTTARTTGTATGCCCCATTTGCTGGCCCACTCCCGAGTACTGTGAGCAACAAACGCAGCTCCATTGTCTGTCTTAATGATTTCCGGGAGTCCCAGTACGGCGATTGTCGTTTCCCAATGAGATTGCGCGGCCTTGGCGGTTGCTTTGCGGTGACAGGTAGCTACGATATACGTACTGGCAGTGTCAATGGTGACAGCAAGCCATGCTTGAGGTTGAAAAGGAGCATACCAAGTAAAGTCTGTCTGCCAGATTTGGTTAGGCTCTAGACCTCGRGGGTTAACWCCCGCCCCCCACAAAGGRCTATGTTGACAGTATGGRCAGGTGGCTACCACTGCTCTKGCGTCYRAGATRGAAATGTTRCACGATTTGGCTAGTCCACGTGCACCTATGTGAAAGTGGTCATGGAGCGCACGCACGTCCTGAAGGGTGTACACCCGCGTCGCGGCTTGGTCTGCCACTGCGTTACCCCTTTGGTAGTATCCAGGGACATTGGTACGGCTCTTTACATGTAATATGGACACAGTACTTCCGCGATCCTGTAGATGGCTCTCAAGCATACAGGCAATATCCGTGCCCGCCCAGCCGGGCGTGGCCATGGAGGCCAGGAGCTTAAAGACCAACATAGAATCTGTGACAATGTTTACATGGCCCTCATACGGTAAGTCGAGAGCCAGGCACACAGCTTTAGCCTCCAAAAATTGTACTGATTGAGCGGTATCCTGGGCAGAAACAGACTGCCATTCATCCTTGCCTTGCCATACTACTACTGCTCGGCCCGTTTGCGACGAGGCGTCTGTAAAGACTGTCAGGCCTGGTTGAGGTTGCGTCAGTACCCGGACTGACGCGGATGGGTGAATAGTGCGCAAGTGAGTCCAACCTTGGAGCGTTGGCCCACATCGTATCTTCCCAGGGTATCCTTCTAAAGCTAGCACTATTTTTTCCTGGTTGCATAATTACTCCTCCCAGCACTGGGTTTTATATGGGAGCCAGAGAGTGGAGGGTTCGGTACCAAACATACGCAGAGCGGCCGTCCGCATCTTCGTTATCATGGCCGCTAGCACACTAGAGTGGGGCACAAATGCACTAYGCATTTGCGAGGAAAACAGCCACCACAGGGCCGCTGGCCGCTCGCACGGCCCTTGCCCAAGCAAACCCACTGCCCCACGCTCTGTCAGCGAGCAGTAACCCTCAATAGGGTGTCCAGGGTCCCACCGGTCTAGACCCCCTTCCGCCATCCGGCGGCTGATCTGTTCCAGTGCATGCTGGGCCGCCTCAGACAGTTCCCGTTTTTCCCAGGGTTGTTTGCCCTTAAGTAGCTCGTATAGCRGGGACATAACAGAAGGCGAAATACCCAAGATGGGGCRGAGCCATTGGAGGGCTCCCACAAGGACTTGGACATCGTGTAGGGTCTCTACCTTGGGATTGAGTTTCACTGGGAGAACCGAAATTCTTGTGGGAGAAACTAGCATACCGAGATATCGGGCCTGGGTGCCTCTCTGTACTTTCGCGGCCTGTATGGCCAGGCCATTGGCAGCAAGCTGCGCRATGACRGCATGCTCCAATTGGGTCAGCAGGACAATGTTGTCTGCTGCAAGGAGGAGATCATCCATGTAATGGTAGATATGAACCTGCGGAAACGTCTGCCGGATGGGCTCCAGGGCGAGGCCGAYGGCCCGTTGGCAAATGGTTGGAGAATTTTTCATGCCCTGGGGCAAGACGGTCCAATGATACCGCCGAGCAGGGCCCGTTAAATTAATAGGTGGTAAGGTAAATGCAAAGCGCTCACGATCCT
>NW_028186372.1:1205248-1249006 GCF_003343005.1 Rhea americana | reverse complement strand
TTCTTATTTTTCCTCCTATTTTCTTTCTTTGCTGTGACCTCTGCTTGTTCTTCATCTCTTTCTCCCCCCCCATACAAACCCTCCCCTTTCATTCCCCACTCTTTCTACTTTACTCCTCCCCTCACTCATTCTCTTCAGCAGTGCAGCAATGGTAGTCAAAAGAAGAAAGGCGCAGAATTATCAGTTACTAAATGGGTGGTGCTGATGGAAAATTAGGGAGGAGGAAAAGAAGAATTAATTATCCATAACACAAGGGTTAAGAAATAAGATTTTCCCAACTACCACTAATATCTGAAGATACCCTAAATTTGTGAGAAATATGAACATTCCTTCTTCCTCCATCAGAAGGCTCTGTACCTGTAGAGTTAGAAGAAAGAGGGTCAAACTGTATGTTTTTTTTTCTCTGCTTTCTGCAAGTAACCTGCAAAGACATTTTTTTCAAGGTTGCTGAGCATCTGCTGCTCCAATTTTTCTGCTTCTCAGCAAGGATGAGATGTAATTGTAATCAGTTGCTTTGAGATCCTTGTATGAAAGTCAGGAAACAAGTACAAGTCATTATTGCTAGTAGATGGTATAAATAACCTGTAACAGGCTAGAAGGCTATCCACTAATTTTTATTTTGTTTATTTTTAAAAGGGTGTGCAGCTGATATGGAGAGTAAGCCAAGTCAACCAGATGAGTCAGCACAGGCAACGTGAAGTGAGTTTGTTTTGTTTGTGGGTTTTTTTTGAGAAAAATATTCAAGCTCAGGGCCGGTTTATTGCAGTTACCTCCAATTACAAACTCAGAAAAACGCTACTGATTTTTGTTATAGATGTGGATGCATATCCACTTAATAGAGGGAGGGAAGTGTTAAGCTGCTCTGTGTGTGTGAGAGCGCGATTACCCTAAATAGAAAAAAAATGTAGTTTCCATTTCTTGTTTTTCAGTATTGTCCTTGAGCAAAAGGTGATAACATGTACTAACACTAGAAAATATCATTCCACAGACCTGCCTTATAAAAATTTCAGAGCAACATTAACAAAGAACATTTCCTTTGCACATATGTTTTGCAAATATGTCTGCACTGGCCTGAAATCTCAGTGACCGCTCATCAGGTTACAAGTTTTGGAAAAATCTGCATTTTTTTTTTCCTCTGGAGTGGAAAAATGTCAATATTGTTTCACTTACAGTGTATGAGGAGGCACTATTTTCATGGGCATTTTGGTTTTGTATTTATAAATTAGGCAGAATCATGAAACTGGATTGTTTAAGACAATATCAGCAAAGACCAATCCGTATTTAGGTTCATTTTACTTGAAGAGGAATGCAAGCTGATATGCAGGCACTTAGTCCTTCTGTAACCTCAGTCTTTCTGTAACACTTTGTACTGTTTGGTGTTTGGGGAGTGATCTTTCTGGAATTTAAGGCAAGAATTAATAGAGTTGGCAGCAGTGGCATTATGTTCACTGCCTTTGCGTTATTTCATATAGAATGTTGAATATTCATTATTTCATATAGCATATTCACAACAGGAAAGGTTATGGTCTTCCTTCTGATGTTTTGCTGTTGCAACTACGAGATTTGATTTAATACCCGCTGAAATAAATAGAGATGTTTTGGATGCAATTAATGGATTTGGGGTTAGGAGTACAGCTATGGAGTAATCGTGAGGCTGCTCTGAGTTGTGATGGGGTAAGAGGGAGGCAAGGAGCTGAACTGTCCTTGGCCACTGCCAGAAAGGGAGCTGAAACCAGGAACCATAAAACATCTTTTTCCACCGAGGCCTACGATAAGCAGTTTGGCGAATCAGTGAATCTGGGCTTCAGTTTTCTCAGCCTTCTGCCAGGAGTGAACGCTGTCCTGTTAGGAGTTAAACGAAGACCAAGTGCTGCTGTATTCGTTCTTCCTAAAACTCTTTCACTACTTAAAAGCTCATTGAACACAGATCTTTCTTTTCCCAATATAACCATTATTGTTTTTAATTTCTTTTAATACCAAATTTTCTGCTTAATGTTTGAGGAAAAACAAATCCTGCTTCCCATATGACTCAGGTTTAGATTTCCATCTTTGACTAATAGATTAGCTGAAACATCTTTAAAACTGCCTCCTTTTTCCATACCTCATTCAGTAACGTAAGGTAAAAACAGGAGTTATGTTTTAGAACAGAGTAAAGCAAATAAGTTATCTTTTAATTAGCAGTTACAATAAAAATAGGTCAACTTGGATATTTAATCCTTTTGGAGAATTAAAGGTAGCCATACTGTTCTGTTTTTTTTTAAAAAAAACGTTTTAAGCTGTAAAATCCAAATATCATATTGAAAAATTACAAAATTAAAACACTCGGCAGATATTTTTTCAGTTCAGAACTGTTGGCCATCAGAATTGAAGTATGAAGGTGATAGTGATGTAAGTTTTAGTTTTCTTAAAAATCTTGTTCTGTTTCCCTCCAAAGATGGGGTGAGGTGGATCCCCCTGGATGGAGGGAGCACAGCACTTTCCTTTGCAGCTTCAGGGCCTGCTCAAGGAGGAGGAGGTGCCGAAGGTTGCAACCTTTGCAGGTTGCCGCTGGTTGCAGGATGGGACAGGAGAGAGGTGCTGAGCAGAGCTGGGAGSCTGCAGTTCACAGCAGGCCCTTCAAGGGGGAAGGGATAAGAAATTACAGTGGTCAGGGCAAAGTTGGCTGCAGCTCACCATTCCTGAATCTGCTGTAGCCAGCCATGGAAACAAGAACCTGCCTGTAAAGACACAGCGAGCAGTGGTAGGGTTGTGTATGAATCATCTTTATTTCTATCCAGCTTACAGATGTTAACAGAAAAATGACAATGGGAAGATATCCTAGTGATATTAGATTAATCAAGAACAACCCAGATAAAACTGCTTTTGTAATAAACCCATATGTCTCTATCAGTAGAAAGTGGTGATGGGTTTGTATATCTGAAGTGTACGTTTCCATGCTTGGTGTATTTAATGTCCTTTAACCTTATCACTTAATTTTATTATTTGTTTTTTTCTGGAATAGTTATATCCATATAATATTTTTCTTTTATTACCCAATTCATATTTCCATTGAGAATGGAAATAAAGTTCTTTGGTTCTAAATTTCTCAAGAAATACATCAATCTTTTCCTGACTCAGTACATCTAGAGTTCATATGTGGTTTGCAACAGGTTGCGTCTTGTGCATTTGGTTGTCTGACGAGGGTGTTGCAGATCATGTAATGGGTGTGCGCAGTGTCACCCAACGGGTTTGCTGGGTCTCCTCACTGTGTGCAGCTGCGAGCGCAGGTACGGCCAGGAAGCTGCTCTCAGAGGGCTKCTTGGGTGAACGATTCCACCGGGAAGCTCCTATTCTGCTGCTGTGCAGCACTAGCAGTGTTCACCTGTTCAAGGATCCTGTATACCAGACTGATGTTAGCGGGATCAACTGTAGCTCCTGGGATTACCAGAACAGGAGAGGGACCTTAACTCTCTCCATCACAAAATGTAGAACCTCTTCTGTAATATGGAGTGTTACATGGAGACGAGTCAATGAGGTCATGGTTCATGCAACTTGGCAGGTACGCCCGGGCTTCTGTCAAAAGGGATGTGTCCATGGCTGTTCCTTGTACACATCAACTTGAAAATGTGAATGAAAGTAAAGTGAAGTCACTGGATAAAGAATTTTTTTTCAGTTCAAATTTAGTCCCCCCCCCAAAAAAAAGTTTTCTCATTACTCGTAACACTTAAAATGCTTTACCCTGAAAAACAGAGTGATGGTGTCCTCTTCAGCCTTGTTTATTGTCATGCTGAARGAAGAAAGTGGATCTTGCCTAGCTGAGTTATATGTCTGGTTCCTGTTAATCATGAGTGACCAAAGTCTGTGAAATAGCTGGCACGCAGAAGGACTGCCATATGACATTTCAGAAGTGATACTTCTGAAATGGAAGCATTAGTCAAATAGCAACAGGGTTTTTTTTAATAAGGAATTTTTATTGATACTCTGTTTGTAAACTCTGCAGTTTCATGCCATGCTCTAGACGTTTCATGCTTCTTTAGGATCATAAAGTAGCCAGAATATAGGCAGGCTCTTTTKGGATAAGGAAAGATTGCTTTTTTCACTTATCAGTAGAGGCCCAGTACTTGTTTCCTTGGTCTTTATAGAAGTGATAGGAAGTTGAGCCTGGGTTATCAGGAAGGTCCAGAATTAAACGTTTTCCAGAACCACCTCTACAGACCAGGTGCACAGACACTGTGGCAGTTGTATCTAATGTCAGCTTTGAAGGTATGCTCATGTTCCTTGTTACAAGCAAACAGTTACAARGATTGCTCTACCTTTAGGCCTGGACTTTGGTACTAGGGAAAATCTCAGAATAAAATGGATAACTAAAGTCAGAGTTCCAAATTAAAACTTTAATTTGGATCAAACACACCAAGTTTAACTTGGATCTTTTGGATAATACGGGTTGAACCAGCTCTTCTGTTGCGAAGATAATACCTCAATTCCATACTGAGGTATATACAACTTTGCTCTCCCCTCATGCTTTTTGTGATCCAACTTTGCAGCCTCTTTTCTTTTCCTGAATCCTGCGGCTTGCTTCTGTCTCAGATTCTGAAATACTCCATGGTAGTAAAGGAATGGTTACCATGTTTCTTACTTTCTGGTGAATTTTCAAGGTCTATTTATGAATGTGACTTACATTCATACTCAAAATGGTACGAAAATACTCTGTCTATGAGTTAGATTTGCCTCATGTTTAGAGAATAAAGATTTAAAACACAGACTATGTGGTATCTAAAGCTGATGCATTCATACGCAACTATCATATCTCAAATATCAAACTGACAGTCGTTACAAAAAAGTATAATGTAATTATAATTGGCCTTAAACCATTACCCTTAATATTGTGCCTGGTATTAAAATTACACCACCATCTAGTGACTCTTAGATGTCCACATGAGAACTTGCTTCCAAATCCTGATTTTATTAATAATAAAGGAAGCTTTTTTCTTTTCTTTTGTAGAGATGTGCTGAGTTAGTATGAACTTAACAAGGTATCCTGCATTGAATCTAACTAGTAATGTGATTCAAGAGAAAACASTTTCCTTTTTTTCAAACTCTTGTAAAGGCACTTGCAAGTCTTCCAATGACAAGTTCTCGTTACTTTTAATATTCCTTTTGCAGCCTTGAAGATCCTGATATTTGGCCTGAAAATAAATTGGTTTGATGGTATTGTAATAGCATCTAGAGCAGCRATGCTCAGCGAAGAGGGAGCGGGCGCCGTTTTGTGCTGCCCGTGGCCGGAGAACGCGGCTGAGCTGCAGCCGGCAGGGGGCAAAACCAGCAGCCGGGCGGGTTAACCCTGTGCCAAGCCGGCGGCGTTACGCGCCGTTTCATATGGCATCTTTTTGTTGCACTTCTAAGGTATCAGTGAAATAGCGGCAAGGAGAAAGAGCGAGCCACGGTGTTACATAATAGAAGGAACACATTCCAAATTTCTTTTTCTTTTTTTTTTTTTTGGTATCTTAAGTCTTCAGATGGTGCTTAGCACATTAAAAAGTCAGAATATTTTTCCTTTGATTACAAGAGCTAGAATAGCTAGAAATACATTTCACTATATATATGTAGAAATGAGTTTCTTCAGGATTGTGCATCTGGATTAATGTAAAAATCAAGTTGTTATATTACTTGTGGGGATGTCACGTGTAAGAGGGGTGACCAGATATATAGGTCCTGCATAAACTCAATGCAATTGTTAGAGATGACATTTTTGACTTGGGTAAGAGTTTTAGGACTTTGGGTAATTAAGCATTTGTACGCRCCAAGTATGCTCTGAACGGCTTGCATAATTTGCATGAAGAGCTAGTTGCCTGCATAAATACATAATTCATTAGTTGTTTGTGCTATTAACTGTTGTCAATATATAGCCATGTCAGTTTGCTTTTTTTAGGAGCATTAGTGAAAAATTGTTAATGCTTGTGAGATATGCAAACAGGGAGAAAATAATGAATATGATACTTTGTATGTACACAAATATGAGCCACACAGTTGTTTTCATAATCTGGCAGCTGTTATTTTAAAAACAGTACTTAACTGAAACATGTCTGGGAATTACCTTCAATAAACTTTTGCTGGTGCTGACCTGGAGCTACAGGCAGTGCTGTAATACGCAGCTTTTGCTAAGGTGTTGGAATAGCAGCGGCAGTTTGTCTGCCCAGCTCTGCGTCAGGCGATCCGGCTTGGTCACGGAGTTGTTAGTTTTTTAATACGAGCGGTTCGTGGAGGAAGCTGGGGCCCAGCAGCTGAAGCGATGCGAGTTCCTTCCTCGCTCTCGTTGGGCTTTGGATCAAACTCATCAGACGCAGCGAGGGGCTGGTCGCTCGCRCAACACTGACAGAGGCTCATCCCTATGAATGAATAAACCATTTATAATTGTATTTTGAAAAGTGCACAGTCGCCATAAATGGTATGAGATTTTTTTTTCCCTCTGAATTGGGTTCTTTGTACTGAAATGTGTAGTTAGCACAAATATTCATTCTGCTCCGCTGTATAAGCCGAAAGGAGAGTCCAGAGGAAACTATGAATGTGCAAGTCACACTGACATTTCACTCCTCAGTCCTTTTGCCCTGATATTGTAACTTCCCTATTTATCGTCAAAGGCGTAAGCAGGGAACGTATCCAGCTGATACAAAACACCGACTCTCGTGAGTGGTAAAATTGATGTTTTAAAATGGTGATTTATATTAATTGACTTCCCTGTTCTTTCTGTATAATTGTGAGTTTTAGGAACGTGAACCTCATGCAGTTAGGAAGCAGTAAACGTGTGTAGACTGCGTATTTGCTGAAAACCAACAGTAAGTGCTACAGTACTTAGAAGGGAACTGTAATTGCTCTRAGCTTTTCCTCTTCTGGGATATATAATACTCTGATCTTCATAATCCTGGGTATTGAGAAACTGAATAACAGTTGTCTTGTTTAAAGTAAAGTGAAAAACATCAATTGCATCTCTCCTCCCTGACTCTTACCCTGGCAGTACTGCCTTGAAAAGCAGTTTTCCTTCAGAAACACTGACATATTAGTGCCCTTAAAAATTACGATATTGATGCATTAGTCCTTTAAATTCTTGCAGCAAATCACTGTACAGTCTCTTTATTTGAATATCTCATATGACTATGTAAATATAAAAGGTAATAGAACACACTAACAGTGATGTTTATATTTTTAGAGAAAAAGATGTACTTTGTATATGCTCCATTTGTGGTGCAATGCTTGTTTAACCACAGTAAGCTCCAGAATTAATGTGGCCGTAATAATCAMCAATTCCATGAAAGCGTACGTACTTGTCATACGCAATACCGCTATTTTTCTAGCCAGCATCTCTCTAAATATTTTACTGCAACATATTTCCATTGGCATTTTACTCCAAAGCCCTGTTAGAAATAATTAATGGACAAAATCCTCGTGCATATTTTAAAGTAACAGAAACAAATAAATAACCTGCCCCCCCAAGTAATTGTCGGCCCATGTCAGCAATTCAGTTATTAGGATCACATAAACCCCTGTCTTCTGTATTCCACCCAGAATTGTTTTAAGGTCCTAGTATGCATAGAATTTTGAAATATATTATTTGAATATAAAAGTAGATTATGTATTTCCCCTGTGGCTGGCCAAATGTCTTTCCAACAAAGGGTAAAATAAGAAGGCTATTTTTTTGTGTAAAAGAGTGATCTTTTTAGTCATGCTTGATTGCTTTTTCAGGACTGTCTCCATTTATAATGAGATATTCTTGGACTCATTTGAACCAGAAAGTTTAGTGAAATTGTTACACTTTTACATAAAATACCTTGAATTATTTCAAGTGTGTCAAACTTGATATTTTAAAAATATATATAGATATGATACATATATTAGACTTTTCAACTTCACAATCTAGGCATAGCTTAAAGTGGAAATATATTCAGCATATTTGCAAGAAATATTTGTTTTAATCTCTCATACTTGTCAGCACTTCACACTAATTTAGTCTTATCTGCTGCTAAGGAGTTAGACAGTAAAGGATGCACTTGTTATTCAAATCCTTGTTAATGTTCCATATCAAAGTTTGGCAAGAAAGCTGTTACTGTATTCGAATACGATACAGGAAAGTTTTAATTATCTGTACTTTTCGGAGAACTTGGCCTAGGATGTCTGTGCTGCAGTATCCGGAACAATGAGGAGTTTTTACTTTCCTCAGCTGTTTGAAATGGCTTTGTAGAATGTGTGCTGTGAAACTGTTTTTAAAAGATCTGAYGTGCAATGAAATGGTTGTAGCTTACTTGAGAAAATATGTATTTTTATTGCAGTTGCAGTGCCCAGATAAAATAGAAAATATGTTAGGCTTCAGAAATGTTTCTTATTTGTAGTTAAGGACATATTGGACCTTAACTAAGTTTCTGGTTTTGATTTACAAAATATGTGATCATAATTCTATGCTGAACTTGATACTGGTTCTTGCGTTACTCTATATTTAATATGCTCTAGATATGTTTGCTAAAATATTTCATTGTAATCCTAACAGAGCTTACTTAAGCCTTTCTGTACTTTACAAACAAAAATATCTTTATCAGTTGTAAAACAAGTAGCAAGATCCCACAGCAGTCCTGTTTTTAAAAAATGAACAAATTGCTCAATATTTTAAATTTTATTTTACAGTATTTTTTTGAGGCGGCATAATAAACAGCTCTTTTACRTCTGAACCCACAGCAAAACTGTGGCTCATATCTCCTGTAATTGTCCATTCTTTTTTATAAGATTTATTTTTGCCTGCGGTGCTGAACTGAAAAAGTCACCCAGCTAAAATGTAGTTACTTCATTTCCAAGTAAAAACAATAGTGTTTTCATGTACATACTTATTATTATTCTGAGAATGTACTAATTTGTTACATCCAAGATGACGGTTAGTTTGGTCCATGAAAGGGGCACTGTGCCAACTACTGCAGTTAAGTAAAAGGACTTCTTTCATGGCAAGTAGTGGGACAGAAAGTAGCCTGCAGTGCATGTGGGTATGGGCAGGCAGATTGCCAGCAGAGTCATCCTGGTATCAGGCTTTGCTGTGTTGGGTTCTGAATGAAGCTAAAACTATGATTTCACTAAATGTCGGCATGGGCAGCCAAATTTTCAAACCACTAGTGCTCTAAGGAGCAACTGATAAATGTTTTATCCCTGCGGGCTGTAGTTGATGTTGCACAAGGATTTTGCATGTGCTCAATGCATTATCATTCTTGGCATTAAGCTTAGATAATTGTCTACTTATATTGAGCCTGTAATAGCAAAATACAAGTGAAGAGGCATGTTTTACAAAGTAAAACTATGAAATAGGTTTAACTATATTACTATGGATTTTTTTTTTTTTGTTCTATCCTACTAAATTTGAATGAGAATGAAGTATGATTCTATACCTTAATTCTGCTCAAACCAGGGTGGTCTCATAATTTTGTTTTACATGCATGACATTGCTTAAGGTCATTAGTTGTAAATCTTAGTATAAAAAGACTGAAAATATATTCAGTACTTTGTAGTTACCGAATACATATTTAAAAGCCTCTATGAAAAGTCGGGACCTACATGGCAGATTTTCAGTTACTGAATGGTCAATTTAATGATGTAGATTAGCTGTATCTAAACAGTAAATGGAGATAGGCTGTTGTGAGGCTTTGATGAATCTCTCTGATGCATATCCCAGTTCATCAGTTATCTAATTTTAGAGAGTAGTATTCTGCTTTTCAACCCTAATATACTCTCTGGTAACATTTTATTTGGCATTCAACTAATATAACTTTATTTACATTTTCCTTTGTTTTGCTGTAGCTAGTCTAACAAACACAAATCAAATTTGAATTTGGCCTGTCTCTCTTCAGTGACTAATGTAAAGGTTTCTTTTTCTCACACGTTTTTTCTTAGTGTTACCTGCCTTCTAATTAATTACTTAAATTGGTATCATATATATAAACAGAGCCTTCTCTATTGCTAAAACTTAAATGTTTCAAGGGAAACTGGATTGTATGACAGTTTTTTCTTCCAGCACTACTAAAATTTAACCAAAAGGAGTTTAGCAGTTAAAACTTTGTAGAGAAAAATTGTCCTGTTATTATATAAATAATTACAGGCAATAAATATGTATAGTGTGATCAGCCTTAATATGTTTATATATTGTGTTTATGCAATATTTAATGAGAATAGATAGGAAACTGTGTGTATATGTTAAGGAATATTTACACATTTTTGTTTAGAAAGAATCCTATTTTCTTTTTATTGTTCATGTTCTTGGAGCTGAAGTAGTTGGTGCAAATGTGCATAATACGTTTTTAACATATTTCAACATGAAAGCAACTAAGGTCAATCCATCTGATAAACACCCTCTCAGATAAGATGCAAATCCAGATAAGTTATTGAATATACTATTAATTTCATCTTTACAAATGCAGGCTCTTTAACCTACAGAATAATTAAATATTTGTAATAAAGCAGTTAACTCGAGCAGTTTTATTGCTGTGATTTGCAAAACTGCATTGAGCTGCTTTCCTTTCATTTCATTGACAGTGGAACAAACATTTCTTTAATAAGGCTGCGGCGCATTCTAATTTTGTTGCAAAAGCTTAGATAAGGATCAGGCCCCCTCTGAATCACTGCTTTGACCTATGACATGGAAAGTGCTGAAGCGCTTTGGCAAAAGAAGAGTTAGTCATTCATTATTATGCACAGGACTTTCCAGTTCTAAGGGGGCTCTGTGCTTTCTCTCAGATAGACTTTGTTTGTTGGAAATGAGAACTGTATTTTGGCAGGAAAGGACACGAACTGAAGCAGCTCTGCAGGCAGACTCATTATGACATAATCCTGCATTAATCCTTATTCTCTATTAATAGATCAGGACAGAAGTTTTGCTTTGGTTGAGCATCTTCACCAGCAAGCGCCGAGCAAGCTTGAATAGACAAAGGTCCAAACTCCGCTTCCAGAGCTACCGTTTTATTTGCGCCTTTAAGAAAATACGTAAGCCCGCCTTCGACAAGTTAGTACATTAAGTGATCTCTCGCTCTGTTAGATTGGAACGACGATATGTGCCTTGCAAATGCAATGGATCTGTCTGAAAATGAGTTACTTAAAATCGCTCACCTGACAGAGAGATAGACTGTAGAAATTAGGTTTTGACTGCAGAGCTGCTGCAGGACGAATACGGGCACGCACGGCTCCATCAGTGGTGGGGGTGGCAGGGGAAAATGAAAGGACGGAGGGAAGAGAGTGAGAGTAGCATGTGGAGTGAATATGGCAAAATGTGCCCGGGAGAGAGGAAACCTGAATTCTTTTGCTATAGAGAAAGATCAAGAGAAAAACTTGGAACATACCTGTGGAGTATCCTTTCTGAAAAAGAATAAAATTATTTTTATGGAATCGAGAGTAGTGAGATTCATATTTGGCCGATGCAGCGGTGTATGGAAGGTCTTTAGCCATTCTCAAGGCATCGTAGAGATAGTGGGGAAGTGTAAGTACACAAAAAATAAATTTAATAAATTGCTTGTTTAAAAAAAAAATCAGTGCAGAAACAAATGCTATTAAAACAACTTAGACTTATAGAAGAGAAGTCGAACTTGCTCTTTTAACAGCATCATCCCTCCTTCTTCTGGCCTGCCGATTTCCACACCAGCTTTTCAGTATTTTTGGTGTGTTGACCATTGACTAGGTTGTCCTTGGTTCTTGTTAGAGCTGGACCTGTTTGCATTAAATCTAGACTGTGCCATACTGTGTAGTACTTTAAGATCAGTTTTCTCATTTACTGAGCTGTTGATGATAGAGTAGGCTAGTGTGGTTTGTTATATAAATTAGTCTCTGTAATGGATATTATTTTCAAATTTAATCTGAATATAAGCCAAAATATAATTTCAGAAACAGCTGTCTACGTTCTACTTATGACAGTTGTACTGGAGCATTTTTTCATTTAAACTGCAAATTTCTATAACCTGTGAGATCTTGATCATTCAATGGGGGTAAACCAGAGCATTTCCATTGACTTCTGTGAAACTGTATTGATTTGCATCCATTGTAAATTTGACTATTAATTTTTTAACACTTTCTTATGCTTTTTTTTCTCTGTTGACATGATATGTTCTCTGTAATATCTGATTAACTGGAGAAAAAAGGTGTAGGAAATTCCTGTGTTTTAGAAGCTGGATGGAGAAGAGTTGCTTTCTAACACACAGTGTTTTAGATCTTTGAAGCATTCCCAGAATTAAGTGCCCATAGAGACAGTTGGGGAAAACATGTCCATCTGAAAATGTAATAATTTAAAAAATAACGTTTTGTTTGCTCTTAGCAGGATAAGAATTTATGCCTGAAAATCTCCATATGTTATTCTTTTGTGTAGCTTCTTAGCACCCTACCTCTTCAGTCCAGAAAGATATGAAATATGAATAGGCAGGTTGTTAACCTTTTCCATAGGAAAGCATCATGATACGAATAGGGGAGACTATGCAATGTGTTTTACAGTTTATAATTTCTATTACCATTAAGTTTAATACTTCACACAAACGAGAGCTCTACACTTGCTGTGTTCTGTGAGAAACCATTGTCAAGTTTTTTCCCTCTGCAAAGAATAACATGTTATTAATTAATCCTGTCTGAAGAGAAGTATTTTTGAATCTAATTTAAACATAACATGACCTTTCAGATGTAGGGGAAAAGGGGAGAAGAAGTGGGGATACATAATTCAGAATTCCAAATTAGTTATATTTTACTCTTGTTTTACACTTCTTTGAGAGACTGCACAATACAGCTGCCTTCTGATTGGAGCTTGACTCCTCTTGCTACGCTACAGAGATGCACACATAAAACGTTGACAGCTTTGAAACTAGCTGCGGTTACATAAAGGCCTTTGAGTGTTCAAGTCCTGACTAAAGCTCACTGGTTCAAGCACATCTGTTTTTAATAGTTGCTTTCTGAAGAAGAGATTTATGATAGTAGGCAGCCCTTTAATCTGGCAGACAAAAGGCATAACAGGTTCCAGTGGACGGAAGCTAACACCAGGCGAATTCAGTCTAGAAATAAGGTACAAATGTTTAACATTGAGAGTAATTAACCATTAGAGCRACTTACATAGCAACAGGTCAGAACATCTATCATATTAAACTTGAAAATCAAAACACTATCTCTTGAAATATATACAATGACTCAAGCACAAGTTAAAGATTTTAAGAAAATATGAGGTGAACTTCATTGGTCTGTTATACCTGTTTTATGCCTGGCTTTAAAATCAATGGTTGTATTTTCTGAAGTTCAATCATTTGTAATTTAAAATTATATTACTCTATACAGTCCCCTCTGATTGCTGAAGGTACTGTGACAGACCAGGAGAGAAATAATGGTTCATTGTGTTTTATAGTATTAAAAACTGGTGGCACCATCTTGGCTTACAGCACTAGCATATTTATCCTGGAGGAACATGAATTGCTGCTAGTGTCAATTAACAGCAGCAGTATATTACATTTAACTTTTAATTCCCTAATGTCTTCCTTTGGGCATTGAAATTACAGTGCGGGGAAAATGCTGGCCTTGTTTGTCTTGGCCTTCTTGACAATCTCAAAAYATAAGTGGGGTTCAGCACAATTAGCCATTTTCCTTGCATTTTATATCATAGTGTTCAACTTCTCACTGGGAGGCCTGACACCATGGCAGGTTCTAAGATGTTAGATAGCTGTCTGCGGAACATGGATTTATCATTTCTTTTTCAAGTGAGATAGAAATTTTTCAGAAAATGAGGTGGTGAGTATTGTGGATTGCAAACTGAATGATGTCATGCGCTTGCAAGACAGACAATACTCTGGATTACCTTCAGCAAGACACGAAACCATTGTTTTGTGCTGCTTGGCACTGACAAGGCCTTAGCTCTGTTTGCTTTTGGGAACCTCGCTTAAAGAGAGAAATAGGTGAATTGGAGGAACTCCAGAGCAGGAAAATGACAAAGATCAGAGGCCTGGAAAATGTAGTATGTTTAACCTGAAGAAGGCAAGAATGAGAGGAGTCGCATAACAAATTCAAATAAATAATAGTCTGTTGCCAAGAGAAATATGGGGATAGGGTAAGAAATAATATGCTTAAGTTACAGCAAGGTGCTTTATTGGAAACAAAGATGAAATTTATAACAGTTAGGATGGAAAGTCACTGAAATAGTTTGCCTGGGGTTTTATGAAGTTACTGTCATTATATGTCTTTAAAAGGCAGGCTAGAAAAACATTTGGGAGTGCCAGGTGATTATGCTTTGGTTGGAGGAGATGAGGCTGGAGAGCATGAGGTGAAGAGGGTGTGAGGGTCAGACCAATACTTAAGGTTTCTCCCAGCCATCCTCTCCTCAAACAAAGCGAGGGTTTCTCCAGGTAACCCACTTCTCTTGATAGTCTTTYGGTAGAGGTCCATATAGGAAGTCAAAGAACTGACATAAGCTGTAGTGGTCATTCTCTATTTTACCTCTGGGAAGGAGGTGACTTTGGTTATAGATGCAGTAGTTGTGGGCACCATTGTATTCCTTRCTATTGCTGATTGTGTTGGCCAGAATCCTCCCATAAAATGGCAAGAAGCACCAGCCTCTGTGTGATCCTGTTTTTTCTGGTAGTAACAAAAAAAAAAAAAAAAAAGTCTGGCAGAGCAAAAAATAAGGAAGCAACTAAGTTATAGTTTTTAGGCTGTAAGACTGGTAGCTTGTAGTTTAGGGTGACCAGTTTTCAGGTCAATGAGAAGGCAGTCATCTTCACAGACAGACTACCACCTGAACTCATAGGYGACTTTATTTTTGTAGTCCCATATGGTAACCAAGATCGGTTTACACAGCAGTTCTAGAAGCAACTGGGGTGGCTCCCCCTTACTTAGCATTGAGAGCTACCCAGAGGGGTTGTGGTTGTGAATACCTTTTTCTCCRGAGATTTTCAAAACCTGCCTGGATGCAATCCTCTGCAGTGTGCTCTAGGCGACCCTCATTGAGCAGGGGGGTTGGACTGGATGATCTCCAGAAGTCCTTTCCAACCTCAGCCATTCTGTGATTTGAGGCTGTATAGATATTAACTAAAAATTCAAAGAGTGACCCACAAACATCATAGATTTTTCAAGATATCAAAAAAATATAGCAATTCTATGGTTGAGGACAAATCATCCTGAACTCACATCACCTTTATGGATAAGGAATAATTTTGATACAACAAATGAAAAATCTTACCTGCGCCGCATGACTACAGGCCGTGTCATATCTCTCTTCAGAAAATTTCTGGTTTACCTCAGTCAGGTATGGCTGTGAATGAAGTTGTGCRTCATAGACAGGTCGTCAATTTGTTTTACACAAATTCGCGTAGTTGCAAACCCATGACTCCTTCACTCTTCCCAGAACCTTCTGAAATGAGTCTGTTATGATAAGAAGTCCTCTAACTTCCTAGTATTATGACCAAGAGGAAGTGTCTCCTCAGAATCAGGAAAGAGAATCTTTTTTCGGGTCCTTAAGAAAAAGGCGGATGGCAATGCAGCTTGGACTTAACAAAATAGAATTTGTTCATCCGGAAGCTGAAGTTCGTGATGGTGATGCTAGTTACCAAAAACACCACCTGGACTTTAAAATATTTTTTTATGCATCACAGAAGAAGTACCTGGGATTGTAGTATCAGAATTGATGTCATTTCAAAATCCTACAGGTATTAATTCAAATTCCAGCAGAACTAGCAGCATAATTTGGGAAAAACAGTATTTGAGTATATCTCTAAATAGAACATAGCAGTTGCTTTTTGCAGGTGTCTGAAAGTATTTGACATCATCTCTGCTTAGTTTTGGACTAAATTTGAAAGTGAGTACCCAGAAACTAAACCTAATGGCATCATAAAGATCCTCCAGGTGAGTCTTGAATCTGCACCCATGCTTGCATTGCTTTCCTCAGAGCAAACATTGGGCATCATCAGCCTGACCTTAGTATTGATAGCTAGTTCAGCTARGATGATGATAACTCACTGCTGACTCATGCAGTGTAGTGAACCTAGACGAAGCCATATACCACACTGCAACACTTGTCCATACAGTGGTGGTCTTGAAAATACGCTGGTCTTTTCATTGAAATGTCCCACGAGGCCCTCTGCCTTTCTTTTCTATCTGTAACTACAGTGATGGATACTTCATTGCTAAACAGGAGAGTGAAGGTGAATGACCTTGAGGGATCTGTGCCTGTATGTTCTGAAAGAAAAATATAAATGCACGATAACATCGGAAACTGGCGTGATTTGCAAGGACTGGAAGTCCTTGTTGCAGCACGCCTTAACACAGCAAGGCTGGTGCCCATGTAGTCGTGTTTGTGTAAGTAAACAAGGCCGTGGGAAGTCTGTTTCTTGAACAGTGATCAGCTCTGGAGGTAAGTTATTGGATAGCAGGTGTATTTACCTGTTGTACACACTACCTATCCTTCAGAGCAGCTAGGCAGAAAATTCAGACTTGCCTTTTTAATTGCGAGTGGAAATCAAAGAGTATGCTCTACAAAACATTGTTTCAGACAGCAGCAATCCCTTAAACAAGTACTTCTGTAACTCAAAACAATGTAAAAGACCAAGATTTTTTCTTTTCTTTATTTTTCTAAATGACCCCTGGACTGAGACTTCTAATTCAGACCCTTACTGACCTGTCTGTGCTTTTTGGTTCTTGGAAAAGCCAGATAATACTGGCAAATCTTATTTTGGATTCTCTGTGCTTAAGGTGGTTTTGGTTCCTTGCGGCGCTGTGTTTCAGGCGGTTCTGTGTCTATTCTGTGGTAGAGCACGTTGTCTGTAAGTTCTGTTCTGAGTGTTGTATTCAGTAAAGGGGCTCAGCTATTGCTTTGGAGTCACTCATGGTGATAGGCACATAGTAGATTACTCAAATGTGAAAGAAATTTCTTACTCTGTATTGCTGGAGTATTTCAAGATACCACGCGTATGAAATTTCGTAGCCTGCCCTCTTGTCTGTCTGTCTTCGAGTTTGGTATATCTGTAGCTTCATGACTCGAGGAGAACTGAGGCATGATAGATGTATTCTGTCCTTTTTATACTAGCATAGAAAGTGTGAGTAGTGGCAGAGTGTTTGCTGAATTAGTATTGCTGGGCACAGCAATCTCTGCTTTGGAGATGACAGAATATGAAAGGACRTGTATGTGAACCCAAAAAATATGAGAAGAAAAAAAAAGTCCAGTTATTGTAAATAAATTCTCTCTAGCTTCACAAACTGTGGGATTTCTGTGCCACTTCATTTGATTTTATTTTTGTGCATTCCTCTTTTGTCAGCTGTAGATGGCAGATCCTTATCGTTTGTATTGAAGCAGTCTTTAGGGATGCCAGCCAGGGCCCAGGACCGTAGCACACTAGGCTCTTTGTAAATACATTTGTTGATGTGACAGTCGGTGCTGTTAATTGCCATGAAAAGCATCRCTTTCTAAGTCCAATTCTTCTTTAATACATTTGTACAGTTGCCTTTTTGACCTGGCTCTTCTTGTGGCAAAATATAGAACTGTAGCTGTAAGAATACAGAMAAGAACCGAAGTATTTGCACTATTTATAAGCTACCAGTCTATATGTGACTGATCAGCGAGCCAGTAGTTAACGGTTCAATAGCATAAAGCAGAGATTTTTATATGCAGCAAGAATTTTTTGGCACTGCAAGGAGCAATTCTGAATCATTTTACGCTGCTGAGTTACCTGAGTAATCTTGGGCATAGATTTTGGTGAATTTAGGTGTTCAAAGGAAACTGAATGGTAATTACCTTTTCTCATAACTGGAAAATTATTTTCTTACAGTGCTAAGTACAAAAAAATAAAATAAAAAGCTAAATATTTGCAGATCTGTTCTAAAGAACTGCCAACAGTACTGAAACTTCTGGTGACCCTGGGATGAATTTCAGATTCTACAAKGAAACAAACAGCCAGAAAAACAAAACAAAAACAGAAGTGATTGAAAACATGTGATCCCGGGTCTTGTGCACAGATTTAATTAAGATCTCTACCTTYAAAAGATTTGCCAAGCAGTTTTTCWAAACCTTAGGCAAAATAGGTTGGCTAGTCTACATTTGGAGGCACAGGCGTTAATTTTCATGGTAGAGAGGGAATCCCTTTGTTCAGAACTATGTTACTTCAAACAATGATTTCATTAGGGTGAATATTTATGTAAATTTTGGATATGCTCTGTGTACTGGAAAAACTCTTCCCGAAAATATGCAGCACATCAATAATGAGTTGTTTTTGTTTTTGTTTTTTT
This sequence comes from Rhea americana, assembly GCF_003343005.1. Lineage (NCBI taxonomy): Eukaryota > Metazoa > Chordata > Aves > Rheiformes > Rheidae > Rhea > Rhea americana. The sequence goes on along the minus strand of NW_028186372.1, from coordinate 1,230,778 downwards.
TTCCCTCTGCCTTGTACTGTTCTTAGAGATGTAAAGCAACACATCTTATGTTTCCTCCCCTTTTTTGCACACAGAATAGAAATTACAGCTACAGCTTAGCTTGTTTTGCTGGTGGATCAGTGCCAGAAAGCAGTTTTGAAGGTGTTTTAAAATGAAGACATCTGGCAGCTGGCGTACTTGCAATTCATTTGCCAAAGACGAGTTGCATGCTGTTGGAATTTTCAATTGAAGGTCACGCACCAGGTAAAAATCAGTCAGGTGGAGCTGGTGTGTGGTGAACCCGCGCGCCTGAAGAATTGTTGTCTCAGGGATGTGTGGGTGGGCTAATCTGTGAAGTATGTTTGTCTAATTTTTTTTYYCCCTCTTTAAAATGCGAAGCTCGAAGCTAAAAAGAGGTCGGTAAAGCTGACAAGAAATCACAAGGCTATGACATTTCGGTGGAACCACCATCAATTAGTGTGAGCAGAGGGTGCCAAAACAAAACAGAAAAAACCCTAAAAAACAAAACAAAAAAAAGAGATGAATAACAGAATCCGACATAATGTTGGACAAACACTCTGCTGTCAACTGAGTGGTCACACAGTTTTTCCTCTCATTTTTCAGTAAGAAATAGCCTAGAGGATTATTTGTATACAGCTTTTTACCGACAGTGAATTAGTAACAGTGTGTCATTGTGCATTCAGTTATTCAGTGACAGCTCTGAGACTAAGCTGTTTACATTAATTGATGTTTAATGGTATTAATGCAGTATGTTTTACCATTATAAACTTTCACTCTATCAATAGGGTTGCTTACGAAGATACTAATACTTCCTAAATCAAGAGATCTGCTCCCAGAATGGTTTTATGCATGTTTAGGTGGAAAATGTGTGTACTCTTTTTACAATATGAGGAAATATTCAATTAATTGCTGTAAAACTAAAAACATGTGAGGCCTCAATTCTTCTCTAACTTAAGCACCTTTTACATCAAATAAACTCCCTTTACTTCAGTAGATATGTTTAATATTTGCAGTCATGTAAGAAAGAGGAAAATCAGGCCTAAGACACATCTGCTCCAACCGGTAAGTAYGAATGTAGCAGGCTTCTCTGTTTGCTACATTAAAAACTGTGATGTGGCACATCAGAAGGTTTGCGTTCAGAAGTCTCTTGGATGTATATGAACCTATAAATGAGCTTATTCCRTACAAAAACAGTTTGGGCAATATTGGGTTTGCTGAAGTATGAAAAGAAAAATTATATTCCCTACTATTACTGAGCCAGGGACATTCAGAAATTAACTGAGCGTCATTATTCACTTGGTAGGGTCAATACAGCCCTTTGTCCGGAGAGTACCAGTGGTTTCTTCTGCTTTCAAAGCAATAAAAAGATACTTCTGTCATGTTTTTTCCCCCAAAACTCTTCAGCAAAGGGACCAGAGATTCCTGCTATTCCCCTGCTATTCTGAAGCCTAGTCTCTAAACTCTTCAGCTGACTGAAAAGATAACTTTATTGTTCAGTACAACCTTTCTGCACCTCTCGGACAAGGAGCAGGAGAAATGAAAGGGTGTCTGATAAGGGTATGAATACAGGCACGTGAACTTTTCTGCTTTTAAGGGAGTTGCTTGCTACTGTTTGGTTGCACTGTAGTATGGACTCTTACAGCTAAAGTACTGAAGAACTCGTGGGAGCCAGAACCTGCTCCAGATCCMTGCAGAACATTATTTATGGCAACGTATATTGTTAAAAGTACCTCTCTAGGCAATTTGTCATCCAAGAAGACTAAAATTTCATTAGCAAAACAATATGCACTTACTTAACACCCCAAAATTTGGTTTCTAACTAAGTAAAATTCAAGCTATACCCCTTTTCTTTTTTTCCATTAAATTGTAGGCTACCCTTCTGCTGCCTGTGTTCTGGATAACTAGACTCTACARTGTTCTCCATAGGTCCTCCCGTTATGTCTTTGTGCAGCTTTCAGGTCAACGGTAGCATAATCTCACTGAAGCCTTGAGCATTACTGTAATAGAAATCATTGATAATTGCTAATATGAATTACTTTGAACCAAAGACTTGACTGGTGTCATCACTAGGTATATAATAAAAGGCAAAGCTGTTTCACTTCTTGAGAGGTGCTACGTAAATTGTGTAAATGTAACATAGTGTAAAATACTGGATAATTTTTTTGCTTCATGTAAGAAGGAATGCAGAGTCTGAAGATGAAATATGAAACTGCTTTGAGATGAGGATCTAGAGAAAATGCTGATGATTTGTCACAACTGTTCATCACTGCACTAAACCTGTTTTGTTTTCCTGCTCAAATTCCTGACAGATAATGGCAATTTGACATTCTTACTGTTTTGATTTTACTGCAGAAAAGATCTACAGATAACAGGCTGAAACCAAGTAGTGTTATTACGTTGCAAGCCTCTCAGTCTCTTAAGAATGAYTTCTGGAGTAACATAAGCTGCTTCTACTGCAGCCATGTGAATATTTTGAAGTTACTCTTGCTTAATGTTGATTTCCATTACTGGTTGAAAGGAACCCAAGCTATGGTTCCTCTATATAACTATTTGCAGGCATRCAGAATAGCATAATTTGTCCCTACTGACCAGCAAAGGGGGATTATAATTGTTGTGTGGAATCTTCAAAGTAATGCATCTAAGGAAGTATTCTGATTTGATTTTAAATAGAAGACTTGCTTAGTCCTCCTCGGTCTTTTATGTGGCTCTAGTAACGAGGAGTGTCTTTTGCTTAACTTTTATGTAGGGTATGATGCTTGTAAGCCTTATGCTTGAGTGTGGCAAGATGTCTGTGCTTTTTTGACTCTTACATTTCACTATTATATTATTTTGTATTTTATTTTGGAACTTWGATATCAGAGTAGGAGGCACTTGAGATTTTAGAGAATTTTACAGCAGCACTCCAAAGGACTTCAGTAGTAACTGCATGAGCCTAACACTTGCTTTTGTCTAAATATCATTTAGATACTTGATATACCAGTGTCCCAAGCCTGTAATAGCCGTGTCTCTCTTCATTAATGATCATGGGAGCTGAGATTCCCAAAGCCGCTTTGCTTGTAGATCTTGCTTTTGCTGGCAGAATATCAGCATGAAAACTCTTCTGCTTGGGTGCCAGCAGATCCAAAGYTTAACCTCCAACAGTATTTTAGAAGCCTGGTATAGTACAGTTTTGAATTGAAGAGGYATATTTATAAGAGGCGTTTTGTATTAATTATTTCTGAAACTTTAGGAATGAGGATGGTGTCCTCATGTCTGTGTTTTGATTATGGTGAAAGGTTAGGTATAAATTCAGTGTTTTTATTATAGCTTTTTCTTGGCACAATGATGTATTTGGTTTGGTTATTGTTTTTGTTAATTTAAATGCCTCCTGCTGCTCAGGCAACAGCATTTGCTTTAAAATTGGAATTGTAAGTAGATACAATAAAAAAGGATACAATAAAAGGATACGGACTCTAGTCTTTTAAGAATACAAATAGGTATTTGTGAAGTAAGAAATCATACTGTGTTAGAATGTAATACCATCTTCTGGGCCAAAATAGATCCAAACCACATACTGAAAGTAAACTACAACTGCAGCTAGATACATACTATGGGAAGATTCTCATAGATATACTTGAAGGACCCTTTCCACATCTCTGGCAAAGAGTTTAAACTGCATGTGAAGAAGTTTTAGAAAAAGCTAAAGGATAAATGAGGCTTGAGCTACAGATGAATAATGCAGAACTTTCAGAGACTTTTCCTGCTCTTCCTTTTTAATTGGTTCACTTTGATTATCTGTGAGCCAGTTTGGTTTAGGGTTTTTTTTTGCCTTCAGCAAGGCAAAAACTGTTCATCTTTGGTTAAGAATATGCCACTTGAATGGGAATGAAAAGTTGATGAAACTACAGAATTAGTAGGTAACACAAGATTTTATGCAGAGAACTTCTAGTTGTAGAATCTGTTTTTCTGTAATTTTCTGGATACTCTCAAATAGATTGAAAATTCTTTGGGAAGTGTTGTGAAAAACATTAAAAGACTGTAGCTGTATTGAACCAGCAAGAATCCAGAATGTAGGTATGCTGTAGATCTAAATAAAACTCAATAAAAATGAAATTTTGCTAGAAAATGATAATATATTGAGAAAGATGATTTATTAATGAATACTCATTGGTAGAGAACACCCTGGAATTTTAAATGAGAAATTTATGCATGAATAGCAAAGAAACAATGGTCAGCAATAATTTTTTGCCAATGTAGTGCAGTAGTTGTATGCAGCAGTCATGAAGGAAACCCCTTGACATAGCATGTGTAAGGCTGAACTGTATAAAGCTCTAGAAAACGTATGTAAAGAAGTAACCCACTATTTCGCAGGGAAGACAACCTGATGKTCTGATAAGTATTTCCCATTATTAGGTTATTACTTCCATTGCAGGGGCACAGTTATATATGTGCACATATGTCTGCATGCATATATATTTATTTTAGTTGTTTGTTCAATATAGTGGGCAGTTTATTTACTGAATATATGAAGCCTGATGTGGGTGTATTGATTTTAGCATGGCTGCATCCAGTGTAAATCAATGTAGATTTTGGCCCCTTAATATCTGGAAAAAAATCCAGAAAACTTATATCTTTTACTAAATGCTCTTTCAACTTCAAGTTGTCTCTGTCTATTTTAATTTAATTTATTCTTGTATCACATTTGTATTTCTTTATGAACTATATCACTTGGAGGGAGGTAGTCTTCATCATAGATACCTGATTGTTTCTATGCTATTCCTGAAGTAGAGGAAGGAACCTCTGTACYCAATGAAAAAGCCAGTGTACTCTGACATAAGGTCTCTGGTAGGGCCAGCACTGTTCCAATCATTCTCATGCATATAAAAATGCTAACTTTGTAACTAGTTCTTTGTTACTAAATGTATGAATTTCAAGCATATGGTTTCTTCCCATTTTAATTGCCCATATTTATTATCTTTCTTACAGTCATATTCAAGAAGAACCTAATGTGTCTATTATATGTGTAATGGATGGCATAAAATAAAAAAAAAACTGATGCCTTGGTAGGGATCAATTAAGAGGATTTTTTTTTAATTATAAATTATTTTTAATTGGCAACATGCAAATGCAAGTGAGGTYGTGAAATAGAAGGAAGTAAAGTTTAGACATGGGTGAGGCAAGTTAAACTATACTGGCATTTAGTAGTTTACCACGCTTTGCCGCAAAGATGTCTTTTGGTTTTGGCAATAAAAGGTGACGAGGATTGACGACATCACCTCTCTGATATAGCCGTCCTCTTCCGAAGAGGAAGGGGGAGCATTTTTTCACACGTCCACCTGGCTACTACAGGCCATGGAATAAATGACAGCCATAAGATAGGAGCTGCGTACTTGGCAGAAATCAGCCACAGACTTGCAGCCTGTATCAGAGAAGGGAAACCGTAGAAGAATTTAGACCCTTAGCTATGTAAGAGCCCAGTTAAGAGCTAAGAATTCTTTGAAACCGGAGCTATCTGGTTGTTGAACTTAGTTATGTGTTTCTTTTTCAGAAATACATTTAAAAGAAGTGGTATTTTCCATAATCTCCTCTAATCTCTTACAGTCCTGTGAAATATCCGTTCGATTCCATCAGTAGTTTGCTTGTTTATAAAGCAACTTCACTGATTCTGATAATGTCTGAGTATTTGTATCTTAACTCTCTTGGGAATGATAATTTTTTTTTTTAATGAATCGTTCCAATAGATTGCTTAGTTTTCCTCCCTTTCCAGCCCCCATGAGGTCAGCACAAACTCCACTTTCACATTCAACACCTTAATCTTTTACATACATATATATATATATATATATATATATATGAGTGTCAAGTGCGTACCTAAGGGCATAAGCTGGCTCTCTGTGATTAATGCATGTAGTTTATTCACAGAATCAATTTGAAAATTTTCACAATCAGTATCAGAAAGTTTGGATAACTGTACACGCTGCGGTATCTGTACTACAGAGATTTTCTGTCGCAGGCTGCCATGCTCCAGTATGCATTTCTTTTATGAATGAAGGTCTTTTGTGCATCAAGATTAAAATCCTGTGTGCGTCTGGTATGAAGGGAAAAAAATGTCTTTGAGAGTGCAGTTCATGTAAACCATTTCTTTAAAAACAGAGCCCTTAAATAGCTCCAAGTACATTTCTGTGTATGACACAAATGTCCACTAATTGCACGAAGGGAGAACTGAGATTCCAATAGCAAATTCTGTAAAAAGTAGATATACAAAGAAAAGTGGAAGCATCTGTTTAATATATACGACATTAGAATTTAATTTTACCTCTGTGATGCTTTTGTGTAGCTGCAGTGTTACAGAGGAGCACATAAGCATAGTAGTGCAGTGTCAGCAGGTGCATGCCACCAAATTACTGCTTTTAATTTGCATATTCATCTGCTAAGAAGCATGTCATTATCATATCAAAGGGATACTAAGCAACATCTAGCTTCGAGAGATGTGGCATAGTTTCAATACGAGCAATTAATGCAAGATGAGGACTCTCTTTTTGTCATGTCTCCTAGGGCTAGCTGTAATCGGGCTTATTATTGGATACCAATAAGACTGAGGTACCAGTTGGCAGAGAATGAGAGAAGTATAGAAAAACAGAGCTGTATGAGGCATCTTAACTATACACTTGATAGCAAACCAAATTCTCTGGTCACTTTTTAAAAACAAAAGCTCCTACTATCTGCTGAATAAGTCTGATGAAAGATAAATATTAAACGTAGCACATCTTTGAAGGGAAGTTAGCAAGAGAAAGTTAAACCAAAATGGGCTATATTTTCCATGAAGTGAATAAATAAAGCTGACTAATGAAATGTAGAATCGGGACTGTGTAGAATCACTTTTCAGGAGTAGAAGTATCCAGAAAATGATAAGGAAGGTGAAGAATTGAGAAACATCAGAAAGTGTCATTAAAAGGATTCAGTTCAGTGTTGTAAATTTATGAGTCTTCATAAAAGAACAGATCTTATTGTTCCTCCAAGGAGAAAGAAAGAAATACAAACTCTTGTAATTCTGTGTTCTTAGGGAAAGGCRATTTCAGGTAAGTAATCTTTTATTTCAAAGCTACCTATTGCAATAGATCACTGCTCTCTGAGACAAAGGAGGTAGGTGCAAAACGCGTTCAGGACGGACGGCAGGTCTAACGTTACTGCTTGGCCTGCGGCACTGGGCTTTGTCGGCTTTCGCAGACAGAGCCCGAAAACAGGTGGAGTTTTAACAGCTGAAGTATTCAGAAATAGCTTCAAATGGGTGAAGATCACCTTCTTTGGAGAACTGTTGAGAAAATACGCCAGGAAAAGTAGCTGGCTTTTTGGGGAATGAAGAGAAGAACTTAAGGATGTCTTGGATCAGTCCAAGGCCCGCCCTGTTCAGTACGCTCTGCCCAGCGTGGGGGGAGRAGGAGAGGGACAAGGCGAGTGTGCAGGGGTATGTCTGCCACCACATCTTCTGAGCTTCCACCGTTTTTGTGGGGGCTTCCTAAGACCGAGCTGACATCTGTGTTCAACAGCTCTTGGTGAACTTTGGGGTGCAGTTTATACCCTGACAGAGACAACAGGAGCGAAAACGTGAACGATGGAAGATTCCTCACAGAGTTCTTGAATTCATCAGGGGGGCAGCCTGGGCCAGAAACTGCGTGATAATGTATCTGATTTTGCTCAGGAGCATTTCTGTCATCAYTTAGGTCAGTGTCAGTTTTCAGACCTGAGAATCTGACTGTTAAATGCAGAGATTTAATTTTGCCTGTGTACAAAGATACCTGAACTGCGATGACCAGCCTCCCTTTTTCAAGGAGAGGGAAACTTTTCTTCTTTTTGGGGTAGTGCTGTCAGCTTAYGTAGTATGTAATAGTCATATAGGAAGTTCAACTTTGCGTATTTWATTACATGCCTGTCACTGAGGTAGATCAATTTGCATGGATTGTTTCCAATAATTTTAATAAAGCCAGAATTTTACCCTCTTAGACGCTCTTGAATGGGACTCATAGCAGTAACTGCCCCGGTATCATGATGATAATCAGCTGTTAGTGGCAGGTAGAGATTATATTGTGGGGGTAAGAAAGCAGGATGTAAGGCTTAAATGTCATGATTATAACGTTAGTAGTTGTCTTTCGTGATTTATTCAATTATATATTGGTGAATGAAATGTGTTCGTGTCAGCAATATGAATTTAGATAAACACAAAGATGTTCCACCTGCAGGATACAGTGGCTTTTGTTACCTTTTCTTAACAACTTTCATTGTATTTCCCAGCAGGGGTTTATAGGCAACATTTTAGGAAATATCTTGATGCACTTAGTAAAAGATAATTTCATAGGCCTTTAAAGTCTCTCTGGAATTACCAGATAAATAATCTTCATATTAGTATTTCCTGAATTTTGAACACTTGGGATGGACTATTAACAAAGTTTTGTCTGTAGTGTGCATATATAGTAGTGATTATCATATTATGGCTTATATATGGTTGACCATAGGATGGGAAGGGAGCTTAAAATTTGGATTAAMAACTTCTGTGAGATCTTGTATACTTCAGTGTGTTTTGATGGTTTCAAAAGAGCCATTGAAATCTCAGAAGCAAAACTAGGACATAATCATCTAAAATACTTCTGGTTTTATTTATTACCATTATGGCCAGGAAAAAAATAAAAACTAAATATTTTGATATTTTGAAGTAATCATAAAGATCCAACCTGCAAGGACAGAAGAAAAAAAATGCAGGGGCAGTTTAGTGGTCTGTACTTCACTAGAGTTCACCAGGAAMAGTATCACTTTCTCTATACACAGGAATCTCTGGAGAAACCTCAGATATTCCAAACTATCTTATCCTACATCAATTGTGGTATAAGCCCAAGCYGAAAGAAAATTCCAGGGGGCTGTTCATCCTATAAGAGTTAGATAGCTTCTAATAGAGTCATAACCTTGCAAAACTTATTAAAGAACTGGAAGTTGCCATTGCGATGGATTGTGATTTTGAAAAAAATATTGATGCTTCATACTGAGGAAGTCTAAGATGCATCTAAAGTGATTTCAACATCATGAGAAAGCTTTTTAAAATGAAGATTTAATGTTACCCTCAGGAAAATATATGGGTTTCTCACTGAGGGCTGAATTTTTCCTAAGCTTTTAATGTTTTAAATCATATTCTATAGTCTTAATCTAGTTGGGTTTTTTTTCAAAAAATTTTGAAATGGAAGGAAGTTGTATAGACAGGAGAACCAGAAAACTGGGTTTTATTGTTACAAATAATGTACAGCCACGATAGTCGTTTTAGAGAGGTATAACTTAACAATACTGTGGACTATTACCTACTCCTGACTTCTCATTTAGGTTTGCAGCTAAGGATTTATAAGGTAATGTTGAATACTTCATTTCTCTTTCAGCCTCAGTTTCCTTAATTATAAAATGGTATAATTATATTCTCCACTTCTGTGAAGGGTTATGTGCTTTTACTATTAAGTATAATAATGGATAGCATAATTTGGGGAAGTTTCTATGCTTTTACTGTCAAAATCAATAAGGAAATTAGTCAACTGTAACTGATATCTTTCTTCAGGATTTGATTCAAGAATGGACTGTACATTTTGAGAAATTATCTTTTTTTTAGTACATTAAAGAAAAAGGATGTTAAAGTAGTTAGAAAAAGACTTTTTTTGAGAGACATGCTTATTTAGTTTCTTGGGATTTGACATATAGTAAAATCCATCTGTAGTGAAGTTTTGTAAGGTAAAATGGTGATGATGAGGAATGAAAATATTGAGGGTTTTTCTCAATGCATTACAGCATATCATTTGGAATTCTTATAATTTGGCTTATTCTTATCTAACTATGATGCTAAGCTTCTCTTTATAGCACATATGAATAGTAAGTCTATATACTTGGAAACAGTACAGATAGTTCATAAAATGGATCTAAAACATTTTTGATTTTATTTATTTTTTTAGAAGTTCACCATGTAAATGTAGAAGAGACTTAAAGCATTACAGAGCAAAACTGGAMAGCTTTTGACAGTCTCCTAAATTAAGCCATGTTCACGTCTTTACAGTTAATGTCACTTGTCAGGTCATTGTTTTACTGGAATATGAAGAAATGAGTTTAGGTTACTTTGGGTAAAAATTATTAATTAGATGACATATTAACATATTCAAGTTCGGTTGGCTGTATATGTTATTTCTAATGCCACTGTTTTAAACAATATTACAGAGGAATTTAATTCCTATGATTAAATAACCCATATGGAATTTTGATGGGTCACATCTCTAGTAGCTTTTTTTCTCCAAGATTGAAGGTATGRTGTAAAATACACACGTAATTTTAGCATAGCTAGTTTGCACTGAAACCCAAGTATAGTATTGAAGTACACTAAAGGCAGCCGGCTGTAGTGCAGGCTTTATCGTGGTGTCATCCTGTTTGCTGAGGAAGAGGAGAAACATTATGAAATGCATCTATGAATTCTAAGAGCTTATTTGTGCACATTTTTCTGATCTATACTATGACAGAAGGATTAAATTGAAGCGGCCAAGCTCATTTTTCCAGTGACATTTTAGACTTGGGGGGCTGAGAGAGGAGAGCTCTGACTTAACAGGCCAGCGCCCTATCTGCTACAGTAACCCCTGAGGATATACAGTAAAATTTAAGCTAACTCGGTTACCGCCATGAATGTTCACTGGTTACGGAGTGTTTTCCGTACGCTGCCCGATCGATGCAACTCTGCAGTGTCAGTGACGGGGTCTTGTAGTTTAGACTGACAGTCGACTAGAGCCAGCCCAAGCTTGCACGTGGCTTTCTGCCCTCCTAGGGTCCAGTCCTGCCTGGCTGTGAGTACACTCAGCTCTCTCTGATGATTTCAGAGGGAGTTGGAGGAGCTCACAGGAGGTTGCTTGATATCTTGCAAGATCAAACTCTGATAATTGAATCGTGCAAGACAGTAGTAAAAGAAAATTGTTTTCTTTCTGATTATATTCTGATGAAGTTGGAGGGACTTTTYCCAGCATGTTTGCAAGTGCCTCAGGGCCTGATCCTGCAACACTGACTGTTCTCAGTTCCGATTTGCCTCATCAGGATCCAAGGGCCCTCAGCCTGTTGCTGAATTGGACCTCTCTATTGTACTTCATTACTTTTTACCATGAGCAAAACTGATTTTTCTCTCAAAATCTAACTGAAGCAAGAACCGTTTCTTGCAGAGATCGTAGATCATCTTCAGATCAYGAGAACTGAGCAGAAATGACACTACAGACTACTATTAGGTATTGCTGTTCRTAAAGAAAAGTTAGCACCCATTTAAAAAGAGGCAGGATTTAAGCAAATTATAGCCCCAAATTTTTGGAGATTTAGAATAGATGGCAAATGCTTTGAAATAACAATTTGCTGGTTAAAATGAAAAGGTTGATATAAGAGTGTATTAAATCATATAATTATAAACATGATCTTTTTAATACAAATAGAATTACTATAAATAGACTGTGGTTATATTGTAGGTAATACGTTTGGTTATGCTAGACTAATAACGCTTCAGCTATGTATTAATCTACATTGTTTTAATGTCAGTAAGTATTCTAATCGGCTCAGCTGTAGCTGGTGGGCATAATACAATGGCTGAGTATGTAAAGTACATTTTAACTTACCAGTTTTCATTTAATGTTTGCATTTTTATCCTCTATCTAAGACATATCAATGCCTCAAATAACTTTTGTCTCCTGTAACATATTATCTTTGCTAATTCTGCATAGTGGAAACATCTGATTTTTTTCAGTATCAAATGTTTTTGCGTAGTCTTTGATTTATGAACTTGTCAGTTAACAATTGAGAACTTGATGACGATGAATAGAGTTTCATATTTTCAGTCTTTTTCTCCATCGTCTTCTCTAAACAAGACTCAGCAGATGAGAGGTATATTTTACTTCACGCCACTATATAGGTCTCCTTTCTCCAAGAATTAACGTTCTGGTTGCGTTCAGCTTTTAGAAGAATGTAAAGCCATTCTGGAACATGAGATGTGGTTGATTCCAAGAAGAAGCCGGAGTCTTGCCTCCCTGCAGTCATTGYGAATCGTTCATGAGTGAACGCTCAGAAATATTTATCTCTATATGACTTTATCAGTTGTTCAGATGTTAATTCTTGTAGTGCACTGATGACTTTATTCACAGTTTGCAGGGGGTGTACTGAAGCTCTAAGTTTTAGTGATTTAGACAAAGCTGCATATTTCATTGTGACAGAACTCGTGTTAGGTCCCACGTGTTCCTGAATCTTACAGTTAGACTCTCATAGTACTAGAAAAAAGGATGGCTAACTAAACAAACATATGGAATACCTGCAGTCCTCTAGGAGAAAGAGCTGAATATGATTTAATACTGACCATTCTGAGTCCATACCGATCAGAACAGTTAAATGACAATATCCCTTTTCCCTGCTTGCATCATAAATGCTAGTAAAGATGCTGGCACTGATATTAATTTCTCTACTGGCACCAGGCGTGGCAAATCCTTAAAAGAAAAGGCAGTCTCAGCTTGAAAACATATTGGTATGCTTTGCCTAGTAGGACTCGGGCTGCCAGCTTCCTGCTATAAATTGGAGAGTGCCTGGAGATTTGAGGGCGGTTTTTTTTGAAAATGTGGTAACGTGAATGGAAGGACTCAACACAAGAAAGAATGAAAATAAAAATAAGATTCTTTTGTATGACATTTCAGCTGCTGAAAACTACCAGATTGAAAGGAGTGAATCATAGCTATCATATTATATGTGAATGGGGAAATTACTTAGGTATTTATGTTTTGAGCCAATGAAAACTAATCAGCTTTCCTAGCAATAGTTCCCTTCATATCGCTCTCTCCAAAATCTAAAACAATGCCATCAAAATTGAGGCAAAGCTCCAAAATACAATGCTCTGCATAAAGAAATGACTCACTGGCCCAAGTTTCATGTCAAGAATTGGTGGATGAATATCACTGGAAGTTTTTCTGATTGAGCCAATCAGTTTTTCTAGCTGATGGTGCAGTCCACATCTTTCAGCAACTCAATCTGCCAGAGGTGACTTAGCATTTTTAAGATATCCCTAGATAACTCGGAGGCCATATTATCTCCTYATATTATCTGAAGTTTTGTGATTAACTGTAAAGTCAGAATATCTATAATCATTCCTCCATGCCACATTTCTTTATGAAAATGTGATCTGCCCTGGTGTGTAATACCTGTCAGGTTTTTCATGCCATCACGAGGTGAGCATGCTGACACTTCCTTTGTGAAAGAAGACCTACTCCTCCTTTCATGCTTATGCTCTTCTGCCTCCTTATTTACAAAATAAGTTGTCCATTCCCACAGACCAAATCAAACAAAACCTTGCAAGTATTTTCCATGTAATTGTAATAGTGACTTAAATACATACAACAGGAAACTGGAATTACTGAACTCTATGGAGTCAATTGGAAACTTAATAATCTTTTTAATATGAACAATCTACAAATATTATACTGATTAGAAACAATATAAAATCCAAAAAGAGGTAAGGTAAATGGGGGGGGAGGGGAAAGGAAGGAGAAAAAAAAGAAGCCTCATATTGTAAACACACAACAGAAAACATTTTTAAATGCGTGCTGTCATCTCTAGGCAGCCATTCAATTTTCTTCACAGTCCTCATTTCACCTYTTCCAATTTTCTTCTCTCTGTTCATAATATAATTTTATGTACAGTGTAAACTCCTTTGCACTTGAGACCTATGTTCATGAGAGACCTATCTCATTTCTGGATGCTGAAAATTAATAATAATAATGCTATAAAACTGATTTGTACTTTAACATGTAGCTACTACTTACACATTGGAAGGAACCAGCTATGTGGCAGATTACCGTATCTCTGAAATGCTGTCCGTATCAACACTTAGCTTCTCGGTTGCCACCTTAAAATAAAACTTTTTGAAATAGTCAAGAAACAACCATCATTAGGTTCAAAAAGGGAAAAAAACCATTGGAAAGATTCTTACAACRTTAATAATTATCTCAAACTACCTGCCAAGGTTTAGAAGAACTACTTTTTTAAAAACTTCTGGTTAACAGAGAATTGCATCATCTTAAGTAATTCMCTTTTCTGGGGTCTTCATAACTTTTACAAAGACGTACTGAATCTTCCTAAGATAGCAATGCTGTTACTTGTTGTATAATGCTTCTTCCTGTACTTGGTGTTCCCGTGGTTTTATAGGGCTCTTCAGTACTGAAGTTAACATCTCTATTCCCATTCTTGGCTTTGAAGTCCAAGAAGAATCCAGATGGTGGTACTTGTGCTTCCTGTCTATGCGACTTGGAATTGTCATTGAGATTACTGAAAGGAGAGGCACGAGTTCGTTCTCCTACCATATTGTAATAGAGCTGGAAATAAACATAGCAGTTGTTAGCCTCAAATATTGCTGCTGGTGGAATGAAATTGGTGCTTTGGAATCAGGTCTAGTATCAGGAATTTTTTATTTATTTATTATTTTTTTTTAAAGCATCTACTTGTGAAATGGTAGCTTGCTTTCTGTTTTCTTTCCTAATACAGTCTTAGGCTGAGAATAAGATGCTGATGGGCTATTTGGCCTTTTACTGAGTATATTTCTTGCACTTTGAAAGGTTTTTGTTTCTGATTTATTTAGTTATTTTCTCTGAAAAGCTGGCTCCTGCTTTCCTATGGGAATAGGATGCCATGCAAATTCTTACAATGTTGATGTGGTGAGCATCTGGGACAAAAATGGTCAGCTTCAGCATGCTACTAAAATACGGACAAGCCCCGGAATGTGCATGTATGGATGAGCAGATTCCGAGGTCTCCAGCACCCACGGACTGGAGTTCATTTTTGTTCCCTGTGGATCAGAAGTAAAGGTCTACAGTCCACCTGCCAGCCAACAAATGCATTTCTTTCTCTGTGCTGACATGCTATTTCTCTGATAATCGGGCTCTTAATAGTGTGTGTTTATAAATCGAAACTACAGTAAATATATCAACTCTACAATACTTTCCATGCCTAAATAAACAGGGGGGTTTTCACTTTTATCTTCAGGGTGTCAAGCAAGAGATTAGAAGGCAATTTTCAAACTGAAGCGGGGGGAGGGGAACTGCGATGTTATTCTGTAGAAGTTATTTGATTGCTCTTCATAGTCTTTTCATTACAATTGGCATTTAGAAACTCAACCACACATGCTGCTCCACACCTTTCTACATGATACTGTTTCTTCCTGTTCTCCTTATCTGTAACTGTGATGATGCACAGCTTTCTCCTATTTCTTTCTTGTGGATTTGTGCAGTTTCTTGATGTTTGTGACAGGCCACGATAGGGGAAGCTTTTATCACTGTGGGGTTTGGAGGCCTCAGTAAATTGAAAATTGCAAATGAAATCCACTGGGCTTGAATTCATCAGCTATTATGTCAGATGACCTTTGGCAGCTGCTGATAAAAATGAGAGAATGTTAGCTCTGATCCAATTTTCAGCACTAACCATTCCTTTTCAAATCCATTCACAGTCAGGCAGCAGACACATGGGAAGTGAAAATGATAGGGTTTCAAGAGAGCGGCATTGTGTTGCAGATTAAGATTTTCTCCCCCTATTTCTAGAGGTCGGCCCCCAGGCCCCTGTCTGGTATCTACCTATTGTCCAATCAGTTTCAATATCTGCTTCAGAGGACATGTTAGCCATCCTTACAGATAAGTGCTTACAGGAGAAAATGTTGGACTTAATAGTTTTGCTTAGGAGGCATCAAGGGTCACAGTGTACCAATATTGACTGGCACATGTTAGTTTAATCTGACATTCTTAGGAATGTGACACTAGATTCTTTTGGAGKTGTTGATGTCTCTGAGATTTTTGTTCCCAGGTCTAGGTTTTATAAATYTTATTTTCCTGTAACTGTTTATATTCATGAGTCACTGATGTTCATAAAGAAGTCTGTCGTGGCTGGGCCTGGGTGGCCCTTATCTTATATCGGGATCTTACRAGTTGCATAAATTATGAAACCGGCGTTGCGTGTTGGTACGAGGCTCTTTCTTGCCAGAGAGAACTGGTGAGATGCAGCCATTTTGTCTGCACTTTCAAACTATGCACAGTGAGAAATGAAACACTTAAAAAAAAAATAAAAAAAAATAATAATAATAATAATAATAATAAATCATCTTTCCAGCCAAAAATAACGTAATAAATATTATTTTTTAACTGAAAAGATACGCATGATTTTTTCCTTCAACAAGCTTGGAATACGTGCAGCCTCCCTCTCCTCCTTTGACCTCCTGAAGAACGTGTGCACTCACCACCTTCGGAAGTTGCTCGCTGCCTTGCAGGCCTGAACCGTAATTCAGAGTGATGGGTTAAACCAAYGTAATGTTAATGTGTATGTCCAGGTCCCCATCTGCCTTTTCCTAACTAGCTTAATAAGAAAAGGAATGAAATTCTGGACTGTGTTAACTTGGAAAAATRATGTGTGTCATTATGACTTCCAACTTTTATAATAGTATTTTCTAAATAGCACTTTCTAAAGCTTAGCTCTTCATTTTTTTGTAGAGGCAGAGCTCCCATTGAATTCTGTTTTTAGAAAGGAATAATGATATGTAGATTGGACTTGTTTGGACAAGAATTCAGAAATCAGGTTCCTTGACTGATCACGTTGTCATTCTTCAAAACATTGCTGTTAGGCCTTCATTGGAAAAGATATTCCTAATACTCRTACCAAAATGTTTCAAAAGCACAATGCCATCTTAAAATTACATGCATTTTATACCTAGATTTTTACTGACTCTTCTTTCTAGAATGTGAATATATTTAGAGCGGTTCTGCTTAATAAGTAAAAAGGTTGCGCTTCATTTATGTGCGATAAGGACAAATCRTTCTTAAGAAACATGGTATTAATATTGCTAAAAACTAAGCATTGATTCTTAAAATAACTCAGATTGTACTGATTTTTGTTAAGTTATTAAATAGTAGAAAAAAATATTTGTTTTATTGGAGACTATTATTACTGGGAGACGAAGTTAATACAGAGTACGCCCATGCATCGATTGTTTGYCTTTCATGGCATTAATTTTGATACTAAAGTTGCTATAATATCGTAAGGGCTCTATGGATACTAAAATTGTATAATGGTCACTATTATCCTTAGATCTGTATATACCTGAATCTTCAGGAAGTTGACTGTAAATCAAAGCTGTGTGTCCTGTAGCTGTCTCCAGAGATAGCAGAATAAAAAAGTTCTGTGTCAGGTTTCTTCTCCCCTCTCATGAATTTCTGACCTTTGCAATGGAATCATTGAACCTTTGTATTTTTCCCATCACAAATAAGGAATTTGCATGAAACTTCTGCAAAGCTGAAGCATCTATCTCTTAAATATATGTTTATTGAAACTTGTGACATTGACACAGCTTTTATTTGAATATACCCCTTTAAAATAAAATTCCTATAGAAGTGGCCATTTCTCAAGCTAGCAAGTGAAACGGGCTGGAAACTTGCTATGAAAGACTGTGTGCCAAGACCAAGGGTGAGACTGGTTGGTAGTCCAGAGGGTGCTTTGATTTCATCGGTGTGTGTGGCTTTTCCCAGGAGTTGTACCGTTACGTCTATTCACGCTGTCCCGGTAGATGGACTTTCCTTCTAGGAGTCTKAGCGTATAAGGAGCTGCTGCTCCTCGTTCGTTTGCTTTTAAGTGTCGTTATAAACTTCCTGTGACCTCCTCCTTTAATCGGGAAAAAGCAGAATTTGTTTGKATTGAGGAAAAACACTTAGCATAGGTTAGACTTACCCAGCTTCCAGTTTAAAGATACATAAATAGCTATTTTTCTAGTTATTCAGATTTTGGTTTTGACCTTTGATAAGTTATATGAAAACTGCAAATAAGAAACCGTTACCTGGGTTTATATTAAGAAAAAATAGCTTCAGCTTATGCTCACAAGGCATGTTAATTAAATTTTATCTGAAACATAACTATGTTTACTATTGAAAACAAATCCTAAATTGTGAAAAGTATTAAACAGTATTCTAGGAAAAAAATCATGATTCTTTGGAAATTATTCCAGAGTAGATAGAATGCAATAGTGAATGCTGTCCATTTTTTATGCAAGTTTTTGTGTTTTCCTTGTAGATGTATAATTTTCTATTATACTTTCCAGGACAGCTTAAAGTATTTAATGTTTTATTAAATTATACAAAATTATTCTGTATAAATTTGAATTCCTACATTCTACTACTTAGAAGAGAACACAATTTTCCACCAAACTTTTACAGCTTTTATTCTGGCTGTTAGGCAAATTGTGCAATATTAAAGGAACTTTCTCATTTTGAAACGGTTCTAATAATGTGTTTTACAGTTGGCATTAATGATTGACACACTTAAAACAGTTTCTGCAAAACTGAAAACAATTTACAGCAAACAAACGTCAGGTGAAACCCATCCCAAATATGGCTGTAATCTGTCATGTGGCTGAAATACTGAGGATACCTGAAGGGTTTGAAGTGCCTGGAGTAACAGAATAAATGGATTTCTTTTTGAATAAGCAATGGTTTCTGTGCAGAAGCGTAGTTATTTAAGGGATATCTAATGCCTCCGTATCTAACACCCCTCACCCCAAAGGAGCGCCGGGCTGGCCGTAGGGCTGGCTTCGCACAGCCACGCTCCCTTTCTGCACCACTTCTCTCAGCCTCCTTGGGCACCTGTGCAGCAGCGGGAGTCACTTCGGTTCTCAATGTTTGCAAAGCTTTTTGAGTCTGAATGCTAAAAAGTGATACCCATCCAAAGATATGTCAGAATTTGTTTAACCTCCTGTGTTTTAAGCGTGTTAATGATTTTTAACAATGTTTAGCGATCAGCTAACTTTAATTAGCTAATTACAATCTAAGCAACAGTAGTCATAACTGCAGTTAGCTGACTTTGGTGCAAATCCCTCTTACAAGTGTGACTGTAAATGAGGTTAAAATCTGATTCTGAATGTGAATCAAGGAAACTATTTAGCTTCTGAAGTTTTGTTCTTACTTTGTTATACAATAAAGCTTTGAGGAATCCTTGGTCAAGATGAAAGCTAAGTTCCCCAGTGCTAGATACTCAAGAAATGCATGATAAGAGAGAGTATTTGTCCTGCCTAGCTTGCAGTTTAATTAAGCAGTGGAAATCAGAGTGGGAATGGTAGGAGAAACAGGCATAAAATGCCTAGGGAAGCACAGTGAGTCGCCGGCAGGAGAGGACTGGAATCCTGCTCCTCGTCCTGTACTTGGTTCAGCGTACCACGTTGAAAGCTGGGGGTTTGCAGAGGTAACATTTGTTAATTGTGGACTTCTTGTAACATGGAGGAACGCACATAACCTTTTCTTTACGTTTTCTTTAAGTGTAAATGCTGTTATTTCTGAAAAGGTGCTGTGGCCATAAGAATCTATGAAGAACATAGTACTTTTACAAAGGAAAAACCCATACTTTTGCCTGATGCATTTTACTGACTCATTAAAGGACCTTTCTGATTTGCAGTTTGAGTCTGTCTTCTGTGTGTTTCTCATCTCCTAAAGATAAATACCAACTGTATGCCAGATAAGTACTATTTTATTTTGTTTTTCCCAGCTTCCGTTGATTCATGCATTGCTTTTGATAAAAATATTGTTGTTTCCTAAAAAGGGTAACATAATCAATATTTGCTATGGTTAAGATAGTTTTTCAAAGTGTTAGTCACTCTCCCAGATGACTTTTTCCTGTGGTGTCCGACATGACTCACTTCTAGAAAACCCATCTTATTAACAATGATTTTCTCATCCTGGTATTGAGAACATAATGAATGTTGCATAAAAAATTACAAAGAATAAATAAAGCATCTTTTTCTGGGATTTATCACGTAGAGGTTGATGTTTGTCTGCTTAGGCTTTCTACTGCTTAGGGGAAGCCCTCTAGATGTGTGGMTGAAAATCCAGAGTAACTCCACTGAAGGCAGTGGCATTATACTAGTGTGCGTTGCTGTAACTAAGATTAGATTTCAGTCATTCACTGTTTTCCGTATTTTTCACAATGCCGGATATGCAGTTGTCATTTTAGCAATCACGCATGCATTCACCAGGAGTTTCACCAGTGCCATGTCATGTAAGCAGTCTGTCTGCTGTATTATTTCTTGCTATAGAATGTTTAACTGCTGACTCCATCGATGAGCATTTCGTATGTTTGTTCATGTCTTTTTTTTTGAATGATGCATCAATGATGACACTTATGCTGGAGCTTGTAGAGCAATTAATGTTGCTGCTGTTAAGGAAAATGTATTTGCATCTCTTTAATGAAGACATCTGGGGGAAATGCTGATCCTTCTGTTTAAAAAATCTTTCTCTGAACATTCAACTTTGAAGGGTTAGAGACAACGTTCCTGTAYGTGCAGATGGAAAGTATACAGAAAAACACTACAGCATGAGAAAATCTTCAGTTTTCATCTTGGGAGTGACCAGCCATTCAAACTTAGTTAATATATCTGAGTTTGTTTCTCTGATTAAATTATGTGGGAGTCCTCCATAAGTTTAAATTTGATATTAATATGCATAGATCTATTCTTTTTTATGGAAAAATCACAAAGGAAGAAATGCTTTAACTTCTTAGATAGGTACTGCTTAGTAGAAAGAATATTACTCTTACAATGGAAACTAGTAGATTGTTTGTGAAGCCCAAGTGTCCCTAAAGTTCTGCAGAGAAAGTAGGCAGCCATCTGTCAAATATTTATGCTGCAGGTTGGTTAGGCTGGTTTACACCGCAGGTTATGCTGGTCACCGAGTGGTACTCCCTTGGCCACCATTTCATGGTTGGAAGTACGTGTTCCTGAAACGTTTACTTCCCTGTGGGTTTTGGGTGTATTTGCCCATTCAGTGTTTCTGAGATGTAGAAGGTATTAACTTCTTGAGAAACCTGGGCTTAGAAGTTTGCTACTGATAATAAAGTGGTTTGRTATGCTCCCACCACCCCAGGGCTTCTGCCTATGAGAAGTATCAGKAAGGTCTTGAGAGCAGGCGAGCGTGTACCAAAGCTGCTGTTTCTTCATAGTCTTCCTCCCTGCATAGTTCTATGGCGCAGCCACAGATAACAAAGTTCAGCTCTCTAGGATTTTGTGAACTAAAAGGCACAGTTTGTAGCAAGCTGTCTTGCTGAAATTATCAAAATTGTTGGATGATCTATAATTATAGTTCTTCTATCTTCATCAGGTGAATTGCAAATTTTTTCCTTTAGAGGATGCAGATGCTTCACAAATGACTTCTGAAAAGGAATGATACAAAGGAATCAAGTTAATATCTTAGAATCTCATGGGTATATGATGCTGATGTACTGGTAAATTCACATGGTTAGCAGTGTAGGAAGAAATGCAAAAAGCCAGAAAATCCCAGGAAAACTCAGCAATCTAGTAGGTTTTGCAACTTTTTCAGTGTGGCAAAGAAAGTGACCTGAGCAAAAAAGAACGAGAGCCGTGCTTATTCTTCCTGAGCTGATTTTATGCTGGTTGTCCTTGCTCTGCTGCGTTAGAAATAGCTATGGGAAGCAAGAAAGATTTCTAACGGAGATTTACAATACCAACCACCTTCTCTGCCAAATATTTTCCCTCTTGTTTTGGGAATAAATGGAAGCATGACAGTTTCCAAATACTGCATATTTGGGTCAATGCCGTCAGCATTTGACTGTAATTTTTTTTTGCTTATTTTTTTTGCTGTTATTTACGAGATGAAAAAGGAATTGCTTTTGAACATTTCCTATTTCTGCTTCATACAGACACTCGTTTACACCTCAGATTTGATCATCTGTGTTCTTCAGCTCAGTGAATAATTTGCATTTCTCTCATGAAAATTGGTACTTCAAAAATTTTGGTGAACTATTACAAAACAAAATGATGCATACCTCGAAATCTGTCTATGATTGATTCATATGCTGAACGGCATCCGTTACAGTGATGTTGAATTGTAATCCCAAATTCATTTTAATTAAAATGAATAAGATATTTCATCAACAGGTTTCCTGTAAAATTTGCTTGTTTTTCTGTTGTGTGCTACTTTAAAGAATGGATGTGTGTTACTTGCCAAATCCTATTTGCAGCATATTGCTTAAGTGAAGAGTAAAAACAATGTTAGAAATTTACAGAGGAGTGAATAATTTCTCATCTCCTGGTCTCAGTCGTGATTAATTTACTATACCACTGTCTTTTGATAGTTTTTATTTTTATTTTTCTTTCTTTTTTTATCATTCTTCAAATCAGGGATTGTTTCAAAGCACAGTAAATTAAAGTCAATTGATCTATTTGGCTGGGTTTTGGAATGTATCTTCATTTCAGAGAACAAACTTCGATTTCTGCTTATTTAACTAGGAATAGATTTCAGTTTCATAAAGTTACATGAAAATATAGTATTTAAGGCAAGCAAAATTGTCAGTGAAATCAGTATAAATTCTGAGACTTATAATGGCTCTCTGTTTGGTACAAAAAAAGTAAAGATAATGCCGTTTCCAGATAGCTTACAGTTGCTTGAAGGAAAATTTTTAAGATTTTTTTTTTATTATTATTTGTAGACTTCTGTACTCACTGGAGTTGTTCCTGTGTATTATGACTGTTTATCAGTAGAGAGCTCTACAAGGTCTCATTCTGCTAGGCAACTCTTGTAGAAAATGCGTGGTGAGCCTGGCAGCTGGGAACATAGATGCCACGCAGTGTGTCTCTATCGGTGGCATCTGCATGTGAGGTTGGCCTCCTTCCTAGGCTGTTGGCTAGCTGTGCTGCTGCTTACTCAGATGTATCGGTACTAAAGCGTAATAAATTTACATATGTTTTGCATAAAGCTTTCAAGCTGTCAGTTCTGTTTCAGGTTGCAGATTGCTACACTTAAAATCAGTCGGAACACAAAGCGTGCGTTATAYGTATCAAACTTTCGTTCACATAATATTTTAATTTCTGCATTTTTGTTAGCAAATCATTCAGGACTTTTACTTTTTGGTGCAGAAATGGCTGAAAATGGTGAATGGAATGGCACRTTGAATAGAAATACAATTTTTAGAGATGTTTTCAGAAAGTATAGACTGGAGGTTATGCCCCAGCGTTTCTGTGTTATTAAGGGAAAGGCTAACRCCTTAGGTGTACTTAAACAGTTTTTTGAGCGTGGTAAATCCACACTGGCTGGCGGATTAGTACTCGTATTGTTTTCTGTATAAATTCCTCTACTGACTTTGATTCATCTGTAAAAGAATGACTGTGAAGTTCGTAGMAGGCTGTTTCATACTAACAGCTTTCCAGGTGATCCTAATTCCATCCATTTATGAAGCCCGTTCCCACTGTCTTCAGCATTTGACATAAGAGCTAAGGAACCAGTTTATGCTATTTCCTTTAAAAACAGCTTTGTGATCAATCATGGCTAATAAATGAAATGTTTCTTCTCTGCTGCTGTTATAAAATGCTGAAATGGAAGAAAAAAATCAAACTAACTGATACAGATTTATGGCTTTGARTCTAGTAGGAGAAGCAACAGGCCAGGTCCATGTGTTCAGATTTTCCACTAAAGATTCAAATGACTGGAGTTTTTCTTGCTATGGGCAAGGACATACATTGTCATTTCTCTCGGGCTGCTCGCACAAGCAGTAACTTGGTCTTTTTTTCCTTCGTGTATTTTACGAGGTGCTATGTAATGTAGGTAAATCACTGTATATACAATCTATGCAATCGTATTTATATGCAGTTGTTGTTCAGAGGAAGATAYCGGTCTTTATTTTCCTAACAGACTAATCTCAGTGGATAACATATCTGGCGCTCTTTGGGATAAGAAGCTTGTCACTGAATATGTTGAAACCTCTTCGGCCAAGTGATGGTTTTCCAGTGTGCGGGTTCCCTTTTAAATTGGATTCTAATTGACAGGGTAGGAAAAACTATCACGTGGGCAGCATAATGTATTATGTGCATCTGACTATATGATTCTTGCAGCCAGTCATGACTTTAGATTTGTTTCATTTGGCCAAATAAAGAAATTGTTAGAAGAAGGCAGTGACAATACTTCACGTTGAGGATTTGAGAATGACATTGGCTTGGTGGAATAATCTGCATTTGCTGACTTCTGGTTAACAGGTGTAACGTATAGCAACTYGGTGTTCATATCTTTGCACTTGCTATGTGTAGGCTATTTTTTTTTTTTTTACATAACAATATATATTTAATCAGCATATTTGTAGCCATGTATGAGAATGAAAAATGTATTTTAAGCTATCTAAAGAGGATCCTGATAGAGCCCTAGTGTACGGAGGACTTGATTAGATCCTGCTGTGCTGAGCATAGAGCAATCCCATAAATGGGTAACTTTCATGCCCCATTATTACATATTACAGAAATTTTCTAAGTCTAACTTAAAGACATCCAAATTGTCCTTCAGAAGAAATCCATGCATCTTTGGTGATGGAACCAGAGAAATACTGATTTCCCGTAGCAGTCAGGTGTATGTCATAACCATCAATATATGAAGATAAACTAAGAGTGGAATTCCAGGATTACAGGTATTGAAAAGAAATATATATATATATATATATATGTTTTTATATATATATATTGTTTATATAAATCTCTGTTAATATGTCTGTGTGTGTAAAGCTGTATGTTAATATATGTGTGTGTTTATAGATTTATATGTATGTACATATATAAGTTCCTTGAAAGAATATTTGGGAGTGTTGCCATGAGCTGGRCTTGGGTTAAACTAGTTGTGAATCCTCTGAATTTTTCAGGAGATTTGAACTCTGCTAGGTCATCTTGTCAAAACACAGTTTTTAGCTCTGAAATAAATGAATGGAAGAGAAACAAACACCAAATTAAAACACTCTTCCAGCGTTGTCAGATAATTACCAAAAAGGAAAGTGCCTGAACTGGAAATATCAATAACTGTAATGTGCGAGATTTGTTAAAACACGCAAACTCGCTCTCCACTGACTGTCACTAATATTTATTCGTCCAGTGACTGTTAATCACACCAAGTTTACAGTCCCGTATAGCACCTGTCACAGGTGTTGATCATTAATCAGCTATTACAGCAGTTTATTCTGCTGCTGACAACTTGCAATTTTCTACTGATTCAGCTAGTTTGTCAGGTGGGAATTATGGCATAGCACATGTGACAAAACACATCACACATTTCTCTCTCTCTATCCCTCTTCTCTCTCTCTCTCTCTCTCTTTTTTTTTTTTTTTTTTTTTTTTTTTTTTTTTTTTTGCATTTTCAGGCTTCTCTCTCTTCCTCTCTCTCCCCCTTTTTAGGCAAACAATATCTGGGAACTCAGAAGTAATAAGGCGGAATGTATAATTAATTACCCAGCTTGCTCTAATTAGGGATGAATAAGTTGTGTCCCTCTCATCATCACAAATGTGGTGATGGGTAATACCAGTTTATGCTGTATTAACTGCAAATATGCAATCCTTCTGAGAGCACTTTTGTTGATGAATTTGATGAATGTGACAATAATTAGCAGAGACAGATGAGAGCTAAATTACTACTGACAATGTAATGCTATCCCGCTCGAGGGTCTGAGAACGTGGCAGGCTAACATGGCAGGGACC
>NW_028186372.1:1142376-1205178 GCF_003343005.1 Rhea americana | reverse complement strand
TTTTGCCAGTGGGGAAAAAAAGGAGGAACGGTAATTGTTTTCGTCAAAGGCTGCAGGGAGTTATCAGGGTAATAAAGTTAATTAGCAGAACAAACATCCTTTCACTGCCTTACCAGATTGAGGAAAAGAGGGTAATTCAAACTGCAGAAAGATATGACTAGATGAGATGATAAGGAGAAAAATGTTACACAGGAGGCTAACAGAGAAGAATCAATTTTTTTTCTTCATTTCTTTTGGCTTAGTCCATGGAAAGAAATTACACATTCTCTTCTTTCAGCTCATAAAGTTGCTTATGTATAAAACTTTATTGTTATGATTTCTACTGTGGATGGGAAATGAAGTTAAGAAAGATCATGTTACGTTGTTAAATTTTTTCAGGGCCTTCCAAATAGCAATTGTTTTGTTACATTATGTGCAATTTCCTTTTTATTAAAGTGACTTTTCCTAATATCCACGGCGCTGTATTGATCTCATAATGTTCTTCAAAGAGAAACCTGTTTTTACTTCGTTTCCATGTCTTCAATGGACTCATTGAGTGCGGCCATTGTACTGGGCTCTGAAGTAGCTAGCTCAGAGTTTGAATTAGTTGATGGATTTCTTTGAGCAGCATTTCTTTTACTATCCTCTAGTGTAAGTATGAAAAGAAAGTCCTTGTTCCTGCCAACGTTAATGCATGTGACTAGCTTTATGCATGCGTAGTCCTGTTACATTTACCTCCATTCAGTTATTCATACGTAGGTCAGGGCCAAGGTCCAAAAGGAGAAATTCTTTTAAAAGTAGTAACGTTAAGGTTTTTAGGTTACTTTGGTTGGTGGTTTTTATTCTTTTATATTTTCAGTGGTGTTCCAGCTTCTCGTATAAATTTTTGGCTTACCTCCATGATATGACTGGCATCATGCGGTATTATGTTAGCACTTACTATTAATACATATGGGCTTCTGGCAGGTTTTGTAAACCCAGAGGGATGTATCCAAGCAAAAATCAGTTCATGTGAGAAAGTTTTTAACAAATTGCTGCAAAATAACAAGTTAGGGTGCATTGGCTGCTTTGAAGTGTCTGGCCGTGTTATATGCTCTTACTGTCCGTGGTAAATACGGAGTCACTCAAAGTAGCTGACTGTGTAGTGAGAGATGAGTAATCCAGCTTGCCTTTACTGCAAAATAAAAGCAGAAGCATAAGTAGTGATGGAAGACCAGCTAATATCCTGTAAGTTTACACCTGACCCCCAATGGTGTCAGGTACTTGTTACAGCTGTTGCTTTGGGGTTTTTTAATATTTCATCTTGCTGAATTGTTTCATGCATCAAAGCTGCCCCAAAATACACCGGTACCAATCCAAATGCCTTAATTCACTCTTTTTCTTTTCTACAAAAATTGTCTAAAACTCTTATTAGAAGTAATCATTAAAACCACACATTCTGTATAGTTTTATTTTCCAGTTGACCTGCCAGTCCGTTTAAGCCTTTTTTCACCTCTGTTTAACTCTTCTTTTTTGAGATTCCAGCACTGTTTCAAATGTATCCTAACTGACTGTAGTTGCCTTACATGCAATCTTACATCACTGTGAAGTGATTCCTTATAGAGCCTCTTGGCACGCACGCTGCTAAGCCTCTGAGCTCAGTTCCAGCGTGGTGGGTTTATATAAAGACTCTGTGGGTCTCAGTAAGCTGTCGGGCTCTTTCTCCCAAAGAGCTGCCTGAYGCTGGCAAAACTGAAACAGGATCCTGACTCTAGGGATGAGCCCGGTTTGGTATTTTGATGCCCGTGATGGATACGGTGCATCTGACACACCGGGAGCGCTCYGTATTGCTGCTGTCAAGCAACCTCTCCCTTCAACGGAAGCAGAAGGATCCAGAGATCAGGGCTAGGAGAAATATTGGTGAAGTTTAGTTATTTGTCGCAGACTTCCTATGTGACGGCTCCCGAATTCCTTAAGGTGAAGTTCTGAACCCCGTGCCAGACTCTGCTGAACTGCCTTTCAGCTCAGGAGCGGTGGCCTTTCAGCCTCTGTCTCCGTGGATCTCACCCCTTCCTTTGAGTAGTAATTATGCACCTTCCTTGGCTGAGTGTGGTCAGTAGAAACATATGGAAGATTGTGAGGCCCTCTTAGTGGAAACGTGTCGTGTAACTGCTTACAATAGACCAAGAAATAGTCTGAGGGAAGCTTCACATGAGTATTTTGCAAAAGTGAAAAGGACTGAACTTTCCTAGTAAGTTAGTGCCTGTTCTGTGCCACTGTCTGTGTGTCAGACTGAGTCAACCCCCTTCCGAACTATTTTAGTCACCGATTTCATTGCCCTTCTTCCTGTCCGTGCTCATCTCCTATTTTGTTTAACTTCCCTCTTTCTTTTTCATTTTTCTGGCTTCAGGTGGTAACTTGCGCTGTATGAACAGAGCTGGAAAATGCAGCAAGTGCCATTAGAACACCAAATCGGTTTTATTTGTAATCACTTTGGTGACACTTTTTCTCTATTTGATRGTTGTTATGAAGGAGAGAGAAAATACGGAACAGAGGTTAGATTAGATAATGTTTTTGTCATGTTCTGTTAACCATGTGTTGGCTGCTTCGAAGGGCTTCATGCTTTARTAGGTTCAGAACAGGAATACTGTGAGCTGGTCAGGATCAAATGCTTTTTCACAGCCCTGATCTTCATTAACAGTCTGGGCAGGCAAAATCCRTGTGAGAAGGTAAAAGCAAGAAAACATGAGAAAAGTATGATGAAACTATTAAAAAAGAAGGCTGTATTATTGCTTTGAATAACCCTTCACTGTAACTTAAGTTGTTAATGAAAAGGACTGTAGAATTGTGCRTATATGGTTTTGTTTTCTGTCTTCAAGCTCTAAATGTTCAGTAAAGGAATTTACAAAAGTACTGGCCTTGGTATTTTACAGTCCCACGGTTTAAGACCGACTTAAACATTATCTAAGTAATTTTAAATGTCCTCTCTGAAGAAGGACTTTCTTCTCCTGTTGGAGACATCTGTTGCTGCAGGATCATTCTTAAAGGCATCGTTATGGGTAGTACCAAAACACTATAGTGAGGAGTGTGTTAAATCTAATGAGAATCTGTAGCTACAGAGTGAAAGACCACTCAGTCCTCTGTCACTGAAATTAGTAATACAGGACTTTTCTCTGGATTCCTCTCTCTTTCTGCCTATTCAAACTACTTAGAAATCTATGGCTACTTCTTTCCCTTTTTCTTCTTGTCGTTCAGGTCCTTATCTTTTAATTTCTCGTTCAGAAAAACTTTCTAGATGTAGCAGCGCTTTACTTGAGCTCTTCCTGTCCATGCAAGACTCGCTATTAATATCATCCGGTCATTATGCCTGTCTTTGAATCCCTCCGCAGCATTGCCCTCCGGCACACCGAAGCTTTCAGTCCCYGCGCTGAGAGTCCCATGGACTCTGCCTTGCCCTTTTCACTTGCTGTTGCCTAGTTTCACCTCCATGCGCTTCCCCCTCTTCGTTCTCCCCTTCRTCTGCTTGTCACCTTCTCCTGTGCAGAGTACAGCTCCTTCTGGCCCATTCTTTATACCTAGAAYATCTTTTTCATGATCTTACGTGAAAAGTCCTATCCCCTTCTGCACTCGTCTTTCCCACGAAGATCCCTTCTTCCTTTGACAAAAAAAGAAATACTGCTTTCATATAACCTGATTACCAAATACAGTCAGCCACTATATCAACCCCTCTTTGTATGCATAGTCTCTCTTTCATGTCTTTCTGCTATAATTATCTGGAAAAAGGAACTGTTTGCTTTTCTTTTTGTAAAGTGCCCAGAGAGCACCACTGTGTTTGCTACCAGAAGTCAACAAAATTGAGATAATATTTTAGCTCAGTTAAGCTGACATTTTCTTGTAGATGCTTTCATTTAGTAGGGGTGAACTGACCTGTTATTTCTTTCTTGTCCTTCCACCCTAGTTACCGCTCTTGGCCTGATACTACATCTGATTTGCTACTTGTAGAGGGATAGAGGAAACCATCTTATCTAAATCAGCTTGATATTGTGGAGCTCGCTGTTTAGTATTTTCTTGCCTTATTTCCATTCCTTTTTCAGCTGGCTCCTGAATGGAGTATGTCATTATGCTTATTTAGCAGGGATGCTTTGTAGCCATGGATGAAATGAGTTTGTGTTTTTAAAATTACGTATATGTTTAATATATAAGCAAGTTGGACTATTTGGTAGAAGAAAGGAAGTCCCTAAAAACATAACAAGCTGTGGTTTCTCAAAAGAAGTAAGTGGAAGAGAGGCTTTACAAAATTGGCTGACATACTTTAAGTATAAATCTTACTTTTACTAGTACTTTTAGAAGTATTTTTGCCACTCTGCTGAACACCCGTTCTGTTGAATTTTCACTCTTTATACCAATGAATGGGCATGTTTTGTTGTGCATGGAAGCTTGCTTTTAATCTCAATGGAGAAGAGTGTAAGAATATGGATAAAATCAAAGGACTAGAATTAAAAAGATTTTTAATGATAAAATTATTTAAAGTTTCCTCTATGCAACTGAGTTTCTTTATTGTCCAATGAAATTACAGTACTGTCTAAAACCATTTAAACTGCTTGCAAAAAAATATTTGTACACAAGGTGGTGATGTTAGCAACCAGCTTTTGATTAACAACCCACAATAAACAACAACATATTGTTTCTTTCTGAGATTTCTTATGCCAACTTTGGGTATTTGTATAAAGATAGATCTGAAATATCATCAAGAAAATGKTGAGTTGGTCCTCCTACCACCACCAATATTAATTCATAGGTATCAGTGAAAAATAAATGCGAGGCTTAAAATGTCTTCATATCTTTCAGGGCTTCTCATTTTTGTGTGGCATAATTGCACCATGAGAGTCACAGAACACTTCAAATACAATGATGGTGAGAGCAACATGTATCAGAAAAGGTAGGTAACACAACCTTTTATTAACGTTATCTTTCACATTTAAAATATTTCGTGTTCTATAACTAACTGGTTTAAAAATAGCAGCTGTTAAGAGGCTGGGAAGAAAGGAAAGTCTCTTTAAACTGACATAGAACAAGTAGAGAGCTGGGAAAAAAACAAGGAAAGGGGTAATAAATAATGACAACAGATGTTTGTAAACCTTTTGCTCCTATGTTCACTGTTTCCATGTGTTTCCTTGTCTTGATGTGCTGTCAGSCTCCTCTCACCTGGGACTAGTGATATCTTATCAAAGCCTAAGCAGTTCCTCCTCACAACAGGCAGATAATAGTGCCTTTCAATTTATCATACTACCAGTCTAAAAGAACCATGGGAGCGATTGGTCAGGTGACAGTTTGATGGACAGCTTGACAGCCCTTAAAGCATCACGGGAAACGGTTGTCACCTGATTTTTTCTGAGCAACTGGGGAGATAACCTTCAGCATGACAGGAAAAACAAAAATCTGAATATTTGGGTAGGGTTTGCTAACAGCCGTAATGCTCGCTTAAGTGATAATGCGGGTGAATTTACGTTACTTGAAATGGAGTTATCTGAACTGAGATCTGTTCAGCCTCTAAATGCTTTAGCTGCCTTTCAACAGTTTTATTGAATGCACAAATCTACAAACAGAGGTAATGTAAGGAGTTCAGAAAAAAAAAAACGTTTTGTGCTTCATCAAACTGTGCACACAACAGCGTGTATATTGTTTGCTGAATGAAATCAGAAAAGCAAAATGGCTTAAAAAAAATCTTCTTAC
Source organism: Rhea americana (assembly GCF_003343005.1). Lineage (NCBI taxonomy): Eukaryota > Metazoa > Chordata > Aves > Rheiformes > Rheidae > Rhea > Rhea americana. The sequence goes on along the minus strand of NW_028186372.1, from coordinate 1,199,487 downwards.
TTTGTACATGATTGTTCTGACCACCCAAAAATAAGTACTTAGTCACTGTGAAACGAATCTGTCCTCCTGGTGCTATTTCTAGTGCAAACCAGACAGATGTTTGCATCTGAAATGACCCTCACAATGGCCACTGCTGTGGATTCCTGCTGGGATTAACAAACAGGTCAAATATTGACCTGACGTGGAGAATATCCTACTCTTAGGTCAGGACTGAGGCCTTTGACAAGAAAGCATGTAAATGCTGGAATTGATGCCACCCTGGTTTTACATCCATTGATAGATGCAAGATGCTGTTTTCTAGGTAATGCTTCTTGCAACACTGAAAATAAAAAAAATCTTGAAATAAAGATCGTAACTGTACCTTTTGAAGGAGAAACCTGATGACAAAAATGGTTAAGCATTTATTTTTATCTCCAAAACCTGGATGTACTTTGCATCTGTGTTGTGTGAAATGAAAGTAGAGGTTTTGCTGTTGTCCTCCAAGGAGGACAAAGTTGATGTGATGGGTGGAATCCATGTGGAAAAGGCCTATTATGGGACTCAACAGATCAGTACAATCAGAACAAAATGCTTAGGCAACTATTGCCATGTTTATTTTAAAACTATAGAGTTGGTTTGAGGAAGTTATGGAAGTTCCTCACTTTCATTTTTTTACAAAATATTTTACTTCACGTCACAGACTGCTTCTTCCAATTCTTTCCCTATCAGTCTAACCAAAACACCACTCTATTCCTTCACTCTTCTCTTTGTATAAATGATGTCCACACCAATCTCAGCCATGTTCCTAGTCTTCTACTTACCTACTGTAGGTAAGTCTTTTCTTTCAAGGTCCTGACAGTTGAGCTATTATTACATTTCTCTTCTCTCTCTCTCTCTCTTTTTTTCCTTTTCCCTCATCTCCATTTTCTCTGTTGCATGAAAAAATGGCCAATGGCCTCTGATTGCAGAGCCATGTTCTTTGCAACTTTCAGCTGGTACTCTGCCACCTTTTTGTTTCATGGTCCTTCTTTTGAAACAAGCTTGAACACTTTTTCTAGTGAAGCTTATTAATTTCTCCCTCAATAAGTTTGGATCTCTCTGTTGGTAAGGGAGAAAMTGTATAGACGTATTTATGGTCACTGACTGACACAGAATAACAATTAAATTAAGTAAATAAGAGATTTTGCAGCATTACATATATATTTCCTCCTCCTTTTATTTCTAGAGAGCAAATTTTAAGATACTGCAAAGTTTTAACAAACTCCAGACCCTGTAGAAATTCTGCTATTAGAAAATTTAAAAATTATTCAGAACACATTTAGTATTTTAATATTTAGGTCTATTTTTAAGTAAATCACAAGTAAACAGTTTTTGTCCAGATAATTTAGGATGCTTTCTATCATAACTTTTAGCTGCAGCAGTTTTTTTCAGGATAATGGATATATTTCATAATCTGAAGTCAGTTTATTACTGGGATTACAGTGTAAAATGGTAGCTTAGAGTCTGACTGTGTGGAAGCACATGTACATATGTCTACAGGCACATCCTACTCRACTTGGAAGATCAGAATAGCAAGGTACAAGGTAACTGCATGCTGGTTGTGCCTGTGGATGTCCACAGTACTCARCGATTCACTGGCTTTGGACAGTCCATGGCAGATGGTGTGTTTGGATGTGGGTTTTTCCAGATGAAGGTAGAGAAATCTCTCTTTAGGCTTTCACAGCTTGCCTTGTAAATACTATTGTTCTGATCAGCWCTGATTTATATCCAAGCCTATGGTAAGTTAAAAAAGGGCCTTACCCTTCTGTCACAAACTACTCTTTGTTGAAGTTACTTTTGTCRAATACCATGTACTCTGACTCCTTTTTTTCAGTACTGTGTTTGGTTTCAGAACTCTTTACCATTTTACTCAAAATTTACATTAATGGCCAAGTTAGTATCTTCTGAGTAAGGATTGCAAATTTACTCTTTACTTCAGATAATTATATTTTAAATATATTTGTTTTCATTTTTGCATACAGAAAGAATCTAAGGTGGTGTTTTCTATTTTGCATTTTTTTTTTAATCATAGCAAACTTGCCTACTGTAACTGTGTTTAACAAAGTATCTCTCAGGGTATCTGCAGCTTCTACAGAACTCAAGTTGCGACTGGAGGTTTTTCCCTTTGCATTTTTGCAAACAGACAATGTGGTTGTCAGAGAACCTAATCAGTATTTGAGCTGACAAACAACCAAACAAAAAAGGTATTTAGCAAGGCCTCTGATTTCCCTAATGATGGAAAATACCCATCAAGGAAACCCAGTAACAGCTGCTCCATTGTGTTAAAAGATTTGAAGATGTTGTCTCTTTAAAAAGTTGGGGAGGGTATTTACTTTTTTTAAAGAATATGTGAAGMAGCATTTTGATTTCTTTTTGGCATGAGGAGAGGAAAGAGAACTCAGCTGATTAGTCAAGTTAGTACTGCTTTCTGTGACTGTGTGCCTCAAGTTGTTCTACTTCAAAGCTATGTCTTGTGCAGAAACTGTGATCAGATAACAGAAATGGCTTTGCTGATAAGCTCATAACTGTATGTTACGTCCCATCTAGAAAAACTGGGTGCCCTAAAGTGCTCCTTRCAGGAATGAGGAGGAGAGCTTTCTAAGGGAAGAGTCTGTAAGTGTWAGAACTTGCATATGGTTATAGGTGATAGGGGTTTTCTTCTGTACTTTTAACTCATATCCTCTTTGAATATTAATTACTTTATTGCTGTTACTTTATAGTTTAACTTTATAGCATCAATTGCCAAAATCATGAGATTTCTGTGTTAATTTTAAGGAAATGTATGTAATATTTGCACTTGTGATTGGGTAAACCTGAAGATCTGTTTTCTCCTTGAGGAGAAAAATTGATCTTGTGTTAATGAACATAGATATCGAGCTGAAATGGAATCAATATTTGCTCATACCTGATTACAAAGCTCTGAGGGTGGTAAAGGAAGCTTATAATAAAAAGATGAAGACTGGAATTGCAAACTTGTGAGGAGAAAGAGTAGAGAGAGTGGATGAATTGTAAGACCAGAGTGAATGACTTGTTCAAGAGAAGAAATGCAGGAGAAGCCAAAAATAATCAATAAATCTGAGTCAAGGGAAAYAAGAAGTGGCCAAGGAAAATGAAACAGCAGATTTAGAATGACTTATGTGTAGAACAGCTGTGTTGGGAGTAATAAAAATATAACATCTCCAGCCAAACATGAACGTTCGGTTCCACTTTGCTTTTTTAGAGACAGAGAAGTGGGTTGTTTGATATGATATTTTGCGGAAAGGTAGGGGAAAGAGGAGTGATGAAAATTGAAAGTCAGAAATGTGGGAAGAGCAGAGCTGGAAAGCAGGTGAGAGAGAAAAGAGAAATAGAAAATTGAAAGTAGGAGAGATTAAGAGACAAAGATATAATATTAGAAAACTGAAGGAGTTTTCTATCCTTACTGTAATGTCAGATCACTTTCCAAAAGTATGTGAAGCAATGGGACAACTATTCTTGGTTCACTCTCTCTCTTTTCCCCATAATAGGGGAACAGAATATGCTGAGTTTCAATTCTGGTAACAATTTTTTTTCCTAATGTTCATGTCTGCTAAAGAAGAGAATTTTGAAGATGTGTGCCTAGCAGCAGAAGTAAAAAGCTAGTCACCCTGTGTAATGATTCAGGATTGTCCCTAGTTCTTATGGAGAGTTGTTTGACTTTTAACTCTGTGCTGCCTACTAGCAAGCTCCAGTTTGTGCACAGGTGTATTTGAAAAGCTGCACTGCTGTAGCMTTCATTCTGAGATTTCAAGCAGTTGTCTAGTTATACTGACTTAACCTCCATTAGTATTGTGGAGACTGGSACTGTGACTTCAAATTTTGATTTATAGTCCATAGAAAATGAGCATAGAGAACGTAGTAAGGAATGTTAGTGAAATCTTCTGTTGATGAGAAAATACCCTGAAACTGTTCATATACTACCTGGAGTTTTCTGAGGATTGGTGACTTTGTGATTAGTATATTGCTTTCATTTAACCTGGGGGGGAATGACTGAGAAACAAATAATTGAAACTATTGTAGTTTAGTTGTGAAGGAGAGCCTTCTGGCACACTCGAGACGGAGAAGACTTTCCCTGAAACCTGTTGTCAAAGATGTTGACATCCTCAACCTCAAACTGATGGAGAATACGTTGTACCTGAAGAAATCGTCAATATGCTTTCTACTGCACAGCAGTGTATTTGCTTGATTGAGTTTTAACTCAGCGTTCTTCATCCCTGAACAGATCTCATCTAATCTTGGAGTTATTTTGATGGGGGCAGCATGGTGACATAAATAGAAAAAAGGATAGATCACTGTGTCATCTGCATACTTCTGACATGAAATTTATGCCTCTCAAACTGACAGCATTATCTTGTGCTCAAAAGAGTCGGAGGCTTCTGAGAAGCCTGGGAGAATGATGTCTCCAGTGGCAACAGGAGTTTACCCATGAAATGAAATACTGATAGGGGTTTCTGCGTGTAACGCATAACGATTTTCAGATTGTGGAATTCGTAATGCGTTGGCAGAGTTGGATAGGCTTATATATGACTGGTAGCTAATTGTATTCTGAACTTGCTCTAGAATAAGAGGTTTGATGCTTGGTTGCAGTCTGTGCAGCCAGGGTGTTGTCAGTGTTGTTTGCTCTTGTGAATGTGGACGAGACAGGGGAGAGTGTTTCACCAAATGAGGCACTTGACCACTTAGGGATAAGTGGTGATGGCTGCTTATAACACTTTCACCAGTCAAGAAGAGCATAAGTAGGATTCATGTATCTTGGATGTGTATTATTTAGAATATTTGGCACTTTGTGGATGTACTGAGCTTTAGAAAGAAGAACAGAGGCAGCATTTGTTTGCTGACATAGGACGCATCCTCATGAGAGGAGCTTTGTGAATGAACATACCTACCTGTTCTCTTTTGAAGTACGTTGCTCTGCTTTTCAGCGTTTGGTGTTTCGCTGGTGACCTGTAGGCACTTGACTCTACGATGAAGCATTGTCTCCCACAGATAGCTTTGAAGGATTTGGATTCGTAGTTTTAGTAGAGGTTAGTCTATGAAACAATAAGGCTTAGGCATGTCAAGGTAGATGACTTCTTCACTGCTTCAGTCTTTGTTTTCTACTCTTGCTGCTGATGTTTCTGCTTCTCACTCTTTCTCTGGCATATGTTAGGAAAAAACWGYGTGTGTGTGTATATATTTACACACAAATCTTTAGAACTTTTTGTAGGAATCCTCAGGGCATGACTGAGTTTCACAGATCTGCTTAGGCAACAGGAAATCCATGGAGTGATATTCATGAGGTGATCATTTCCCTAAAACTTTGGCTGCATTGTCAAGTCTTGTTTGTTGACGTTTAATCAGAAAATTACAGTCAAAGTTTAAGTGAGCCTACAGGCTAACCCAAGCTGATTTTTAAAATCTGAGGAAGGTGAGTAAAGTACATTTTGTGAGTTTTGCAGTTTCTGTCTTRTCAACAACCCATCAGTAATAAAGTGTGAGTTCATGTATGAACTCATTATTGTACCCTGAAGTGGACATATAACATATATTAACTTATTCCTAGAATGCTGAATTCAAATTAATTTGTCTTAATTGAGACACCTTTTTKGGGTTTGATATTTGAAGAGAGGATTAATTCACTGCCATCTGTTATCTTATCTTGCGTTGGTTAATGATAGCCCAGCAGTTTGGGGAAATGAAATGAGCAGGCACAGGGGTCACCGTCATTATCTGGATCATTTTATGTGATGCAAATGAAGTCAGGTACCTCACCGCAGCTAATACCACGCGTAGTTCATTTAGCGATGCCTCTCGCATTGATCAGCTTTACTTTTTCATATTGCTTTCTTCAAGGCTGCATCTTAGGTACCAGTCATGTGCAAGGAGTAGAYAGTATGTCTGGTACCTGGTTGCTTTTATCTCTTTTTGATACCCTAGGCAGTTTTTACCGATTTGGATTTTGGTAGGGAAATGGGCATATTGCAGCAGGGATATTCTGGAAACCCAATTAGCCAAATATTGTTATGAGCTGCAACAGTGTAACCTCTCTGGAGCTATGACTGCAACTGATAGGCAGGAAAGGTGATTTATTCTTGAAGCAGTGGTGGGAGTGCCAGAAGCACAGCAAAAGAGAGATGACCCCCCCCCCCCCCAAAAAAAAAAGCAATGTTAAATGTATGGATTCAGAAAGTGACAATTATTATGCAAACTTTAACTGATTCTCCAAACACTTCAGTGACCCAGTTACATTTTTTTGTTTATATTCCATTTAATTTCATATTTTGGAGGCCTTACTTGCTTAGCCTYTAATACTTACTATCGATTTTTTTTCTTTGCAAAAAAAGGTAAGATATTAATTTTTGCTTCGTTATGCCTTTCTTCCTCGACCTTTGCAATGTAAAGGAACCTATGCAGAGTCCGTGCAAAGTGCTCACAGTGTGTGATAAATGTATACTTCACCAGAAATGAAAATTAGGCTGCAACAACTTTCTAGCATGGGCAGAAACATTCTAAACTTTTTGCTGTTATCATTTTTCACATAAAGAGGAGTTTTTATTATAAGATAAAATAACTCTTCAGACATTAATTAAAACTTTAATGCTTTGTAAGGTAAAAAATCTTTTTTGCTTAACGAAGATGGGAGCTGAAAAATAAAGTGGCTTAATCAGTACTCTGTAGTGAGTCTTCAGCAGTACTTGGACTCACTACATGAAACTTGCTTTCCAGTTTCATGTGGTTAATACCTTCCTTTTCATACTAACTGTAGCTACATCAGTTTCACTGGGTTTATCCCAGACTTGTGAGTATTTTTCAAGGATCAATTCTAGTTGTGGATGTATCATAAATATGTTAATAGTTTTCACTGCAAATGGCCCATGCAGGTACTTTAATGTTCTCTTTCCTTGACTAGACAGTTTAAGGCTACAACAAATTTATTATTGTTGTTGTTGTTATTATTATTTTGCTAATACAGTATATTGCATTTTGATAGTAAGCAGTTTCACATCTGTGGCTGAATGATAGAAACTAAAGCTGATATGGATTTTCTATTTTCCATCACTCCGTATCATTTGTAAACTCTTTGGTTCTGTAAAAGATCTGCTTTAAATAAATAAATGTATCCTGACTAATCCTCTTTGAATAAGTGGAAAGCATTTAATCCTACGATTCTGTAAATCCAGGGTAGCTGTCAAATTGTGTGTTCATTTTTCTGCATTATCTAAATCGGTTTGTATCAGATCTTTCATTGACAACAACAGTTTGTTATTTGGATTAAACACCTCTCATGCTCTCTAACCTTTCATTTAAGAGTCATTTGCATGCCTTTTTTTTGGCTGCTACTTCAATCATCTGTATTTTAACAGTTCTTTAGGAATACTTGCTGCTAAATATTCACCCTGCATTTAATTCTTTTCTCAAATTGCTAACACTTCTTCAAGATCTGGAATTCAAACTATTTTTGTTTGTGTCACCAAGAGGCTGAATTCATTTATCAGTTTTCAATTTAAGAAAATAAAAATAGATGATTCATGAACTTCATTTCAGAATTTTTGAAAGTGGTTCATTAATTGAACAGCAGCTGGGGGGAAAAACTAATCAGCTCATTTCAACTGGAATAGCTCATTATCATTTTGTCTGATGAAATCTTTGGAGTCTGGTTTAATGGGAAATGGGTCCTTCATACACTTGCCCCCTCAAATACATGGAAAAAAGGTCAATTGCCRCCCATACAGTAATTAAAACTGATATTAGAAGATGTACTTCCATTTTTAAATTACCAGATACAGAAGTCCTCTTGCTGTCATTTGACATGAAGGAAATGTTTAGGTTTTTTCAATTCTTCAAAATAGTTTTTCATGGATCAGACTGAGGAATACTGATTTCTAAAACCAGAGCCARTGTGAGATGTCTTGTACAAGAAGCTGAAATGCTTCTTTCCTCTAGTAGATCCCTTCATCTTGGCCACTGGGATGTAGAGAATTGCATCTTCATTCTAGCTTAAGATACCCAAAKTTGGATGAGACTTTAGTCTGGGAATTAAGGAGGTTATAGAAATGGTGCATCTAATGCAGGGCCAGATGTTGTCTCCCGAATGGTACAAGCCTGATACTATCGCTATARGAAAGATGTTGTTTTTAGAAGTGTTTTCCAAGAAAAAGATATAGACTCATCAGTGAAAGCAAAAGATTGAGCGCTGAGATTCCTGCCTTCTCTTCTTTCCTGTTGACCTGGGACAGGCCTCTCTTGCCTCATTTTGAGACTGTTAAAGTAAATCTTCCCTATAGCCAGTGTTAAGTTTAGGTTTATTACTCTTTGGAAAGTGCTTTGAACTGTAATATGAGAGATATGAGAGATGCATATAATAGTAGTGGTCATTTGAGTACTGGGTTGTAATGATTTTGTCAATGCAGTAGAGTAACAAAACTACATAACTTTTGAAAAGTAAGCTCTAACTGTTCTTTAATGTTAAAATATCCAAATACGTGGGGGTTTATTTCTGTTATTTGAGGAAAAATCTTCAAATTGTCTAAAATATGCCTAAAACAAAGTATAGGAAATTGAATGTAAGTCTTTTCGAGTCTGCTGTGTACCTACACAATTTTTCTCTTGCGAAATGTGCACACTAACATAACATACATGATTAACATCAGGGATAACTAGTAAAAATAAAAAATAAAACCAGACACAGTGCTTGGCTTGTATGAATTAAGTTCATTGTACATCTATTTTAAAGTAATTTATGAAGGATCTTCAGCAGATTTCATACTTGAAAAATGTAATACTGAAAAATAAATGCGTTGTTTGAACTTGCACACTGGCACACCCTTTTGAAAGAGGAGGGTAAGACTGACTGTGAAATTACTCTAGTTAAGATTGTTTAGCATATCAAAATATTTTCTAAATTTTTTCCACAATCAATGTTGGATTAAATCTTTATTTAGACTAAAAAAAACCTTTTTCTGGTGAACAAAATTAATTTTTTTTTTCCTTTTAAATCAGTTAAGTTCTGTAAAATACATCTGCAGGGCAAGTTGCTATACTAATTTTATATAAAGAGCTGAAACATTTGACAGTATTTGGTTCACTTCTGAAATGCATGCTAAAGCTGAGATGTGGCAGTAACGTGATTAAATCAAAATCTTTGGTGAAGGTTGCTGGGTTTCCATCTATTTTCTCAGTACTTGAGAGGAAAATCAGGGTTCTTGAATCTTCTCGAGGAAGTTTCACACAAGAAAAATGAGACTGTTGGTTCTGTGTGAATAACAAATTTAGACTCAGCCCCCAAACTAAGCAGCATGTGTTATTTACACATAGGATATCATCATATGTGTATTAAATATGGAGAGAAGAGTAATTAYGAAGCACAGAGTTTGGAAACTAGGCCTGCCTCTTTATGTACRTATGTAATATGTTTCCCTGATGTGCTTTACAGTCCCTTCTGCTGATGATCCAGACTTACTGGATTTTTCAGGCATTTTCACTRATATTTTAATAATGATTGGTCTGCTGTGGTTTTGTAAATATGTATTCTTATCCCACAAACAGGTATCCTTGTGCTTTACATACTTACTAAAGGAGAAAACTGTTATTTAACAATTTATTTAACATGGGAAGATGAACTCAGGGATATTGCACAATAAATCATTAAATTTATAGTACATCGCKCTCAAAAATAAATTGTTGGTTATCCTATAAATTTAAGTAATTTGTTGCYATTGATATGTAACTTCATTGCTGCATGCTTTGCAGTTGAAGTACCTTTTCCACCTTCTTCTATAAACTCTGTAATTTGATTCTGCCCATGTATCAGCAGCTCCAGACTTACATCTGTCCTACTTCAACTGTTCCCTTTGCAAGACAGTTTTGCGCTTTGAGCTTTTTCTAATACTGTATTTTACACAAACGTTGGTGATATGAAAAACAATCCTGAAAAGAATCGAAAATCTGTAAACAGAGATTTTCAATGTCTGTCTTAGTGTAATACTTCCGGGAGTTTAGCTTGAACTTAGTTCTCCCCTTATAATTACTTTAATCATGGAGAATTCCTAGCTGGGAGAGCCGTACTAGAATCAGTTTCATACTTTGAAATTAAGTTTTACGGGCAGGACTACCAAACAGTGAAAACATCACATCATTTATCAAACCCTTTGAGAGAGAATCTTATCCCACACCGTTAATGGTGCAAGGAAGAGCCCTTGGCATTGCTCTCTTTTTTGCATGCAGGCCTATGACTCACCTAGCTCATTTTTCGCTGCAAACTCTGAAAATTGAAAGCAGTAGTCAAATACTGTGCTTTTTCCTATGCACTGCATAACTTAAATATAACTTTTTCAGAATTGGGGAATGTATTTAATACAGGAATAATGCATTTTCGGCGTTAGCACTGCGTTGCTTAGGAGCATTGGAGGAATCGGTGTGGGTTTTGGCACTGCTGGTCGGCTCCTGCAGCAATCTCGCTGAGTCCCACCGTGGTCCCTGCGGGGCGATGCTGGAATCRCACTGTGCCCCTGCGTATGATACACCTAGATAGTATGGATCTGTGGAGTAAAAATAGTGGTAACAAATAGGTAGTAGTAACTAGGATGTTGCAATGTTATGACTTGATTAGGTGCTCTGTCAGATAAATTTTTCCTGGGAAAAAAAATGGTAGTTTTGTTTTGAGGAGGATATTCCTGAGAGGCCCCTGGGCATGTTATATGCGTATTTTTGTTAGCTGGCTTGCCTTGGTGGGGATTTATATGAATGGTAACTTTCTCCTCCTCTTCTAAAGGATTTGCGTCTCCTGACAGCTTCTTTTTAATTAGTCATCCTCTCACTCCTCTTGCCTCGAACACCGCTGCTAATAGTTCAGTGCGTCAGCATTTGCTRTGTGGTCGCTGGGGACGGAGGGACGTTCTTACTGCGGGCAATGGAGAAGACCTTGCTGGGAGCCTCCTGCCAGGGATGCCCCGGGGCTCTGGGTTGAATTCCCTAGTGGAACGATGCRATATATAGGATTTCGTGGCTGCAAAAGGCACGATGCCCAACTATCATGCACTCCTGGTCTAAGTGGTTATGAATTTTGAGGATGCTTATGTGCCCAAAACACTCTCCATATTTAAGGGTTTTTTTTTGCTTTTTGTTTCTTTTTAATCTAACCCTTTGGTGACCAGCTCAGTACCATCAACCAATCTCATAGTAAARTGCAGATTTTGGACTGAATTGACATCTTCGTGAATATGTTCTTTTTATGATAGACAGGTAAGGGTTATTCCAAGCTTTTTGAATTAATCTCTGTCATCCTTGTCATTTTGCTTTCTCATACTAAATTAGAAATCATGCTTTTTTGATTAAGATCTTTAAGATCCAAGCCTTAGATTTTTTTATAAATGAAATTTTGCCAAAGAGGAGGAGGAAAGTTCTTCTCTAATAAAATTTCAGTGGACATAATTATGATAATGAGCRCCCTACATTCTCTTCAAGAATCTGAGAATGAAACAGATTGCAAGTAAAATACAAAGTTACAATTTATGATCATTATTCAATGGGGGATGGGCAAAGAAAAGAACTGAGATTTAGTAAAAAAATTATTTCAATGTTAATTAGGTACAATATTCATGAAAGAAAAAGCCCTCTTGCTACTAGGTTGACTTGAGGGTTTAATTCTGCTGAGTATTTGTTTTTTTTCCCTTGAGATGTACTTTTTCCACTGTGTTATTTTAAATGACACTAAAAGTATCTAGGCCTGTATAGAGAAATATATAAAATTAATACAAATATTAATAACCTAAATAAATACRTTTTGGTTTAAAATCTATGAATTACAGGTTGATAGTGCCCTTTAATGAATTGGAGTCCTTTGAGGATGGAGCTTGTCATTAACACACATCATCAACTGATGCATTTTAATAATACATAGAGTTGGAAGAGAGAGGAAGTGTGAGCTACTGAAGCTTGCAGAACCAATCCCCTAAAGCTTTCCTGTTTTATTTGAGCATATGTTTTGGAAATGCTGGTGTTGACACTGGTGGCACTAATCTCCTCTTTATCTTGTTTTGATTAAAAGGATATTTGAATATTATTTTTGGAAAACTTTTATCTAGCCTCAAAGGGGTTTGCTTGTAGCAGCTACAGAGAAATGGCCATAATAAACACATCGTGTGATACACTTACATCATACATTATAGCCACTGTTGGCATACTCCAGGAATGCAAAATACTCCTGAAGAAATCAAATGAGCCTGTGTTCAATGTGAAGCACGTGAAAATATAAAATTATGCTCTATCGATTTTTTTTATTTTTGTTTTACAAACCGAGCTGTGTGAATTGTTTCAGCAGCATAAAGGAAACTGTGCATTAGATTAGTGAAGAATTCGGTTAGAAATCTATACGGTTAGGAGACAAAAGGTTACTGAAGTTTTGTGACAGACTGCTTTTTTTTTATAAAAGCAAACATCCCCCTTTCTTTACATCATTTTTACCATCTGTCAGATCTCTGTGTAGCATTCTATCAAACCTTACTACTTATACTTTAAGTGATACTAATGATATGAATTTCATTTTCAAAATAYACAACAAAATTTTTATCTTTTTGCGTATGGTTATGGAATATGCAGATRTGCATAACTGTTCCACAGAGGGTGTGCACTGTGTGGGCATACTCAGTTACTGTTATCATAGGAAAACTTACAGGGAAATGGTGTTACTCATTTGAGAAAATATCACATTTGGAGAGGAATACCTCTGTCCCGCTGTCCCTTTGCCATTTATTTTCTGTGTGACAATGGGCAAAGAGCGCACAGTGGACCTTGTTCTCTACGTGTTTGTGCATGACAAAGCCTCTCCGATTTCTTAGGTGCTGGATCAAGCCCCAGGTCCGGGATTCGGCATTCAACAATGTTAGCATATTATTTCTCTTCATCCCTGTGGAATGTGTTTATAAATAATATGGGATGTTTTCAGAGCTTGCTTTCCTCAGACTCCATGCTGCTTATTTTGATTCTTATATGTTGATTAAAGTGCCTTATTTTAGATTTTAAACTGCWTCTACTCTTTCAGTTGAAAGCAATGGGATTCACAGTTGCTCAGTAAAATCAGATCACTTTTTAATGCACCTTACTTCAGGCAAGCCATTTTAATTATCCAGAGTAGAAACCTGTCACTGCCTAAAGCCTGCAACATGGATTCTTCAATAAAGTGTCTTACAGTGTTAGGAAAGTATGAAAACATAAGGCATAATATGGTGGAATTACTGCTTGCARTTTCTTTTGCTTTCCATCCTCTCAACACTGTGCTTGTGTGATTTTCAACTAATCTGTATTTCAGCAGAAATACTAATTCTTATTTCTTCTTCTAAAGTTGCAAGTGACTTTATCCTGTTAATGGTCTTCTGTTTTTTCACATATGGTGTCTTCCTTCAGTTCTTCAACATTGTAGGGCTCACAGAGGATTGCAGTATTTACAACATCCTGTATCTTGTCTACCTTCTCTTCCTTTTTACAAATCATATGTGGAGGTCTGAGGCTTAAGGAATCTTGACCATCCTGCTGTCCATTTTCCTGCTCCAAGAGTGGATGCAGCAGAYCTTGTTCCTCCTGTTCCTCCTTTGTGTCTTGAGACACCCACAAGTGCATGTTTAAAGGCTCCTGACTCTTCTGTGGTTCTTCTACACACAATTGAACTTGGGAGATGGTCTCCTGCAGATCTTTTTYCTCTTCACATATCTCCTGAGACATTATGATAAGGTCATAGTACTCGTCTTGCTGTTCCATTTCTTCATCRGATGATGATAAAAAGAACATCTTGCCTGAGTTATCTTGTCTTTCCTGCTTGTGTTCCTCACAGTCTACTAGGCTCTTACTGTTTGAGTAGTCTTCTGTTAGCTGTGTCTCATTTTCACAGGTTCTTATTAGGGACGATGTATTGTGGTGTTCTGCTCCCACTTCCTGGAGCTCCTCCRCATTTGATACCTTTTCAGAAATCATCTTCTGGGGAAATTCAGAGCTCATAGGATTTTGTCCTTCTAGTTTTTGCCCTTTTTGAGAAGTTACTTCTTCGGACAAACTGCTGAGGTATTCACGTTGCACAAGCTGCTGTGCCTCTCCRTGTGGGATACAATGGTAGCTCTGCTTCTCTTTGCAAAATGCTTCCTCCAACTCAAAACTCCCCTGGTTCTGTCCTTCCTGCTCTGTTTCATAGATTACTTCCACAGGCAAAATGTTCAGTTCTTGTTCCATACATTGTGCTGTCATTTTGGATATGCTTTCAGAGTTAAACTCCTCCTCAACGTGCKTGTCCTGACACTCAGAGCTCATGGGATCTTGTTCTTCGTTTTGAGTTTCAGAAATTAAACTTAGGGAGAAAGTACTCAGGTTTTCTGCTCCCATACCTTGATCCAYTTCCTCCTTTGGTGTATCAGAGAAGTTCTGTTCCTCCTCAGACAGTGCATTCTGAGACTTTGAACTCATGTAGTCTTGTTGTTGTTCTTGGGTTTTTTTACAGGTTACTCCCAAAGACAAGACATCAAAGTATTCAAGTCTCATAGACTGTTGGTGTTCCACACTTAKTACCTCATGGTTTTCTTTGTGAGGTGTGTTATCAGACTCAAAGCTCTCATCCTTCTTTCTTTCCTGTTGCTTTCTGTCATAGATTGCATTCAAGAATGAAGTRTTTAGGGCTTCTGCTCCCAAATGCTGTTGTCCTTCTGTAGAAGCAGTAGTGGTAGATTCTGAGCTCACATGATCTTGGTCTTTTTCCTCTTCTTTTTTATAGGTTTGCTGCCTGTATAAACTATTAGGATGTTCAGGTCTCTCAGACTTTTGTTCTTCTTTCTTAGTTATGCCTTCTTCCTGTTCGTAGACTGCTCTTCCTGCATTGATGTTTATGAGATTCTGTTCCTGCAGCTGCTTCTGTTCTAATGTTACAGCCAAGGACGAAGCTTTCAGATGTTCTGGGCCCAGACATTGTTCCCTGTTCTGTGTACTTGGGTAATTCTCTTTTTCCTTGAGCAGTGCTTTRACAGATTTTGAACTCATGTGACTTTGTCCTTGTTGCTCTTTTTCGTAAGTCACTCTGAGGGAAAGAGCGCTATGGTATTTGGGTCTTGTGAATTGTTGCTCTTCCATGTTTGGTACATGGTGGTAGTTCTCCTCTTCTTTGTGGTCTACACCTTTCAATTCAGTACTGCTATGGTTCAGTCCTTCCTCCTGTTCTCTTTCAAAGCTGTCGCTCAGACACAGAACATTGAAGCGTACTTGCCTCTTGTCTTTGTGTTTCTTACTTTTGATATGCTGAGGCACTAAATTCYGATGTTCTTGCATCTGCATCTCTTCACTGTTGTGTACAGCAATTACATTGTCTTGAACCTCCGTATGGCCTTGCTTGACACACAGAGGTATGGTGGCATCCCCGCAGCCAGGTTCATCCAAAGGTCCAGCATGCCAGTAGTCATCTTCGTTATTCAGATACTCTTGGTTAACATTCTCATCCCCCTGGGGTATAGCAACAAGGTAGTGGTTTTCATTTTTCTCATTTTTCTTTTTTTTCCTTCCTTGTCCTCTGCAGAGTTGTTACATAGGAATTAGGAATTTTGAATGAGTAGCAGTTGTATTTTTGTCCCATTCTCAAACCCACGTCCCAACAGCTTAAGAATCAATGACTTTGAACAATAGACTGAACTAACGTCCTCTCACCGTCTAAGCAGTCCTTGACTTCATCATCTGTGGAGCAAAGACTATGTCAGCCTTTAAACACCTCTATTAAATTTACTAGATGTGCCCCGGTATAGGCTATCGTGTTAAATAGCAACAGCGCTTACCTTCTTTGAAAGCAGCAAAAACAACAGGTTGTTATGTTTTCAAGCAAGCTCTTACGATCCCGAAGACTTTCGTTCTCTTCTGTGTCGGCAGTTGTCGCTACTAGATCCTCACTGCATGCGCTCTCCTCATTCATAGTCAGACAGAACACAGTAAATGGGACTTCTAGAAAAGCAGCTGACTCTCAGCATGGTCCAAATACCGCAGCTCAGCCGGGGAGCAGAACGAACGCGTTTGGTGGCCGGGTTGGTGGTGGTGGTGACCCAGAGCCCGTCTCCCCCCRGGTTGCTCTTTGTGACATAACAGCGCTCCGAGTCTCCAGCCGAGGACCTTCTTGGCTGGCCTGGTCGCACCGTGTCCTCCTAAAAGCACTGTGGGTTCTTTGCTGAGCATTTTGGGTTTTGTTTTTTATTTTTTTTTTAATTGATAGCTTGAGTAACAGGTTTCTTCAGTGAGACTGGTACTTGTCATCCTCTGTGTACACAGTGAGCGTGTGGTAGCGTCTACTTTTTTGTCCAGGATGCTGTTAACATACAGCCTGACAGCTTACAGACAATAAATATCTCCTTCTCAGGAATACAGCCATGCTTTACAGAAAATGTTTGGATAGTCTACAGCCCAAACGTAAGATTTTCTCCATAGATTTCACTTGCCRATTCCTGTCTGAGTATGAGGCAAGTTCACTGGCTGAGAAAAGCAGGGCTTAAATTTGGCTGAAATTCAGAGTTTCTCTCTGTCTTTTCTGTTGYGAGTAAAACAGTCCGGGTATTCTTTGTGCTTTTATGTGGGAACTGTGCAAAAAAACCCAGCTTTTTACTTTTTTTTTCCCCCCCTAAAATTGGTGATATTTTAGATATTCTGGTCAAAATGATAATACTGTCTTTTTTTCTGTAATATCAAACATTGTAATCACGTAAATCAGAACCTCCATCAAATCTCTGTGAAGGCAGCGTTGTTTTTTTTGTTTTTTTTTTTTTTTTTTTTTTTTTTTTTTTTTTTTTTTTTTAAATTTTCATCTGTAGAAATCACAGTTGGGTTCTTAGTAATGAAATTGTAAGCAGCTTCTAGTCTGTGCAGCTTTGACTAGATTTTTTTTGAGCATAGTTGATGTTAACAAGTTAACCAACACTAAGGAAGGAATTTTATTGAGATTGTATTATGAGATTGAGTCAGTTGCTTTAAAAAAGTGATTTATTTCTCTATGGTCACTAATATTTCTTTCCTAAATTTGCTGTAGCTACTTGCAGGCATTCTAGATCTTGAGATTTGTTAATAAGAGGA
The DNA here is from genome assembly GCF_003343005.1 of Rhea americana. NCBI lineage: Eukaryota > Metazoa > Chordata > Aves > Rheiformes > Rheidae > Rhea > Rhea americana. The sequence continues at coordinate 1,182,396 of NW_028186372.1, read as the reverse complement.
TCGTTCCAAGGTTACATTTGACATGATTTACAGTTAACGAGTGTTGGACAAAATCGGGAGGTAGTAGGTGRTATGCTGATGCTGCTTGTTCTGAGAGGTTGTCTTACTCCAAAACTAGGTTCTTTATTACTTTGTCTCGTGTGTGTTCATACCCTGGTGTCTTTGATACAGAAGATCTCAAATGATATTTTAATGGCTTTTCTTCTTGTGAGAGCTAGGTTGCATTTGTAACTTTTAAACTGGGGAGCATAAAAAGAGAGTTTAAGGGTATATTATTTTTAGTATATTTTAGTATGATTAAGTTAGTTCATATTGAAATAATAGAGCTATGATGACTTTCTGGACTTTCTAGCAGATCACATTGCAAAACTTTCCATTCAATTATATCATTTCATGTCAGTAGATTTGATGCCTATAAGAGATTCAAAGATTATATTGATGGGTGTTAGCAAGAGGGTTTTGTTAGGTTGATAGAACCTCTGATAATAAAGTTTACAGYGCATCCTTAGCATTTTCAGAGAGCAAGCAATGCTTTGGCTTACTAAAGTTTCTTTTGTTTTTACATCTGTTATGGAAACTTCTGTTGGTGTTTGGTTATCCACTTGACATGAAATAGCTTGCTGGTGTACCTCTAGGAGTAACCATTGTATGAGTTACCTGTCTGCTCCATGAAGGTGCAGTTAAAATATTTGCTGTTCTTGCCGCACTTCCCCTCGCGAGCAATTGCTGCCTTGAAAACGACCAGATGCTTGAATTGTCTAAGCTACCYCCAACCTGTATTATGACATTACAAGCAGATTTTTTCCAGCTTCTACACTTAAACRTTATGTATTTGGGATATATGCATGCATTAGGTCCTTTAAAGGACATGTAAATGTTTCATATCAATCATGACATCCAATGAAGCATCCMAAAAGAAAACGGAGGTGATGGATGTTTTTCTGGCTTCTATTCAAAACTCCTGTTATGTTGTGGAGTACTTGCTCTGAATGCTTGGCAACAAAAAGGCAGACATCCTGTATTACACAAATACTTAAAAGCCTGCACCCAGAGACAAGAATGAAACAAGAGGTGATTTTATATACGTAGTCACTGCTGTCTCCTTCACCTCTACTAGGAAGTGGGTGTGACATAATAGGATTTGAAGGTTACTCTTCAAATTTCTTCTTACCTTCAAGTGAGTAACCCATGTCGTGGGTCACAGAAAGCTGTCATCTTGACATCTAGTGATGCAAAGATGGCTTGGAATACGTCTTTTTGATAGAAAGAATAGGAAATTATGTTCTATTATATTTTTTCTTCTTATTTAAAATTTTAAACTAGCCTTCAGATTAAGAAAATAACTTAAGTATGTGTGCGTAACAGTGCATTTGAAACTTTGGAAAACTGGCACTTGGAAAAATTGGAGCTTTGAAAGTTGCTAGTTAAAAAGTTTCCTGTGTGAAAATCAGTTGTATCTTCTCTTTCTTACATCACTAAACTGATTTCTTGCTGGGTGCAATGTTATATTATTTTAAAATTGCATTATTTTAAATTTTTTAAATTTTAAATTGTTAATGATTAATCTCATGCTTTAGAGGCATTTGGTAAATATTACCAGCAAATATTGGAGGGGGGTGATTACCAGAACTTTTTCAGTGTCTGAAAAAATAATTGATCTAGGAAATATTCCTGTTAAAAATATTTGAGAAGAACTTATATATGGACAGAGATATCTCATAAGTTATTAATCTGAAGGAGAGTATTTTAATGCAGTTGTAGCTGATTTTAGTTGCAGTTCTTCCAAGAGCAATTTCATGTTACAATTGTGGTTAATAGTTTAAAATGCAATTTAAAATCTGCTGGAGATGACTCTTACTATATTTCCTTTTTTGTTCCCTGTTGCCCCTCTTCAAGTCATATTCATATACGTTATTAGCAGCCATCCTCCTTTCGTCTAGTTAGCACAGCAGTACACTAACTCTGTAATTTAGTGATTTAATACCAGCTATTTCTCACTGGATATTGCTAGATGGGCATAGAATTATCTGGGAAAAAATAAAACAGTAATAAAGCAGATTAACGATATGAATTTTACATCAACTGTTTCCTTACTAGTACTATAATAGCTGTCCTAAAACAAGTGTGACGAATTAGTTTCYGTATTTTCTTATACCTTTTTCTGTCCTCCCTTCTCCCGTGTTAAAGAGTTCGTTGCTCTCAATAATCTTTTCAATAACAGGTAATTGCAGACCATGGTTAGTCTTCTTTTAGATGAGCTTTAATCTTGTGTTGGAGGATAAATTTTTCAGACTAAATCTCTCCAGTTTTTTGATTTTTTTTCCATTTTAGATACTAGTACAGCATGAAGGTATCCAGAAGTGATCTTGCTAGTGCAGCTCATAGACTGAGAGAGAAAAAATAAATAATTGAGAAGAAAGTTTGAGAAGTGTTCACTATGCTATATTCAACCTGCTGGTCAGGTCTGGTCAGGTCTAACATGACCAGTCTGATGCAGAAGAGAGTAAAGTATCCTTCATTATGGACCATCTTCAGGAAGGATCCATCTGAGGTAGGATGTCATGAATTATGTATCTCCTCTCCAGAGGAAATTAGTGAGGAGGACTTGAAGACTTAGATGGTCCTTTTGGTTATAACCAGTATAACTGAGAAGCTTTACGTTTAAAAGCTAAAGACACTGGTGGAGCGCTGAAGTGCCAAAAGCACATAGTGATTACCAGACTGCAGAAAATAATGCAAATCTTGAGAGAGAGAATTTGAACTGGAGATGATCTGGTAGTGGTTATATCCTGCACTGTAAAGTGAACAGACTTCTAAAGCACTACAAAATCTTTTGGCCACCAAAGTAGAGTTAGATTTCTTTTTTTGGTATTTAGTTAGGTAATAACAAATAATGAGTCCATTTTTGTTTTCATTTTAAAGTGTTTTCCAAAATGGAATAAAAAACAATAAATCATTCTCTGCTTTTCTCAGCAATACATTTAGTGCTCCTAAAACCGCATGTAATTGTACAGCAATCAAAAGTTTTCAATATCTTTCCATACAGGAGCTAAAAATTCTGATAAGAGTAAGAGCTTTCCAGCTGTCCAGCTATGGAGAAAAACAGCTATGGAACAGAGACAATGTCTTTTTAATACAGCTTCAATGATTGCAGAAGCACAAGGACAAATTTATTTTATTTAGTAGTGCCAAATGCTTTTCTTCCTAATTTTGTGGGAGTGTTTCCCCCCTCTAAGGAATAAATTGCACGCTCTTGAAATAAGTTAGCCGTTCGCAAGTTTGGTATTCAGGAAGCMGTTCCAGCGTAGAACGGTGAAGGAATTGCAGCAAAATCTCAAGGTCACTGAGAATATTCTTTGGGGTATTCTTATGTGGCTTATCTGTGCTCACATGCCTAATTTTTTTTTTTTTTTTCAGCGCAAAGAATAGCCACTTGCAGAGAATGGAAGCCTTAGCCCGGCCCTGTGCCATCCCTTATTCAAGTTCTTTTATACTCCTCTTTTTAAAGAAGCTGTCAAGTTCTTTTCTGAAGCTGACAGGAAAGGCCAAATCGGCAGTACAGGAGGAGAGGGGGGGAAAAAAAGAAAAAAAAAAAGAAAGAAACTTTTTTGTGTTGATGTTTTACTAAGTGAGCTAAGGAGAATTTTAGAATCATGTAATTTACTCTGGAGGCATTTACTGTACATAGCCATAGTGATGGTAATTTCTCGCATTGTCGCAGTGAAAAGATAACCATCAATCAGCTGTCAATCGGGCAATTGCAGAAGTGATGAAAAGGAGCTGGTCGGCACAATCACTTCGGGGGCTACCTCGGCTATTTGGGGGCCGAGGCAAAACGCGGGGACTGGATCCCGCGCGGCTGGAACGCCGCGCCGGCGGGCGGGCGCCCGGGGGCTTTCGGMCGGGTCCGAGGCGGCGCGCGTTGCGCGAAGAGCAAAGGGGAGTTTGGTGCTGAAGGACCTTTGAACCAAGCGTGTCGAGAGTGGTGCGAGCRCACGGGCTGGTTTAAACCGAGAGTTGGAAATGGGAGAATTCCTTGTAAAACACCAGCAAACAGCAGGCTGATTTCAAGTGTTGTTATATGCCCGGCAGTAATTGCAGTTGTAGCTTTATTTGTGAATGAAAATGTACCTTTGCTGCTGCAGGATAGGAGATAAATTACTGCRTTTAAGTTGCAGAGTGTTGTACGAAACAGTACGGACCAGGTATAGTACTGTTTGTAAATGCATAACAGGAAAGCTGCATTTAGAACAAGCCTCGTGGCACGGGGTGCTATCAGCACTCACTGTATTTAAGAGTTTTTAAAGTAGTATGAGAGGCATGTGTTTCTTTTTATGATACATGCATGTTTGGGGGGGTAAGCTTAGGACAGGAGCAGGCAAAAAGATTTAATTCACTTATTTATGAAAAGACTTCAAGCTTTATTGATTTGGGGTGGTGTACGCTGCGGCGTTTTGTTTGGGGTTTTCTTCCCCCCTTCTGTGGTAGGTAATAAAAAGGATTACAGGCCCTCCAGAAGGATGAGATATCATCAGTTTGTAATCCAGCCCGTGGTTTCCTAGATACCGTATTGTCTATTCTGTTCCGCTATGTGAAAAATGTTGAATATCAACAATGGGTTTCAGTGCGGTATTGTTGAGTTTTGTATGAACTAATCTAGCTTCACTAAAAAAAAAGAAAAAAAAAAGAAAGAAAAAAAAAGAAAAAAAAAAAACTACAGCTTTGGACAAAAGTCTATAGCCAGTGCATTCGTAACTCCCCATGCACAAGAGCTGACTGTGGCTCTGGGAAGACATTTTCCTCATTTGATTTCTTTTTTCTTGTAGTCTTCTTGTCCAGTTCTCAGGTGTTTGCCACCTATTAGAATTTCACCTGTATGGGTCCTGTGTTTGAGACAGTCCCAGGACTTGCCAGCTGGCATAGGCCTCATAAAAGACAGCTCTGAGCAGGGTTTGCAAGGTAAGCTTTTGCCGACGTCCTCTGCTGTCTGTGGTGCAAGATGCTAACTTTACCGGCCTAGTTCTGAAACTTTGCCGCTTATCGCTGAGTCGTAGCTTTGGCAGAGGGGCGAGCTCGTGGAGCAGCTCGGAGCTTAGCAGGGAGGAAAACCATTCTTGGAGGGAGARCTGTTGGGGTGAGAGAGGGGACGGGTTTGAATGAAACGTGCCTTTCCTCCTGTAGAAACTGCCTTGTAGCTGGAGCTGAGAGTAAAGGATCTGCTACCTGCACAGTGAGGTGGCTGGAGCGCAGGTACTCTGCAAATATGCATGTACCAAAGGTAGAGGGAGAGGGGAAAGTGTTCGACCTGTGGGCAGGATATTTCCAGGACATCTATAGCACAGTCATATGGTTGTGAACTGCTTTACTGTAAGCACTGGATTGTTTTCTTTTCTTTTCTGCCTTTCTTTCTTTTCTTCTTTTTTTTCTTTTTTTTCACTTTAGTCTCAGAACTATATTAGTGGTTTGTGGGGATTCTACTGGGGGTGCTGTTTGTTTGAAGTAAAGTGGGTGGAGAACAAAATTAAGAGTAAATAAGATTTGTGGTCAGAAAGATTCTGTCATTAGCCCAGTTTTTGGAAGAATTTGATTTTTTTTTTTTTCTTAGTCAGTTTTTTTTCCTAAATTTACTAAATCAGTTCCATAGTAAGGAAGAGACCCTAAAACACTTAGAATGCAAATATGTATTAACTGTGGTTGAACTAAAGGTCTGTTTATAAGTTTAAAAGTATATTGCTGAATGTGTAACTTTAACGTATGCGTTTTATATTAAGTAGTTTCTACCTTTTTAATTACAAATTGTATTATACTTTTGATATTTTCAGCAGATAAGATTGTGAATTATTTTAACTGCTTGGAGAAGTAACTATAAGCAAATACTTTTCTGGTTACTCTAAGTGTGGAGAGTGTTTTTATGGAGTAACAGAATTTTGCAACTACTTTATCTGTCCTAATATAAGTAATAGACAGATGTTGCAGTTAGAGACCATYTCTGAATATCCTCTAGACATTTTGTCGTCTTTATGAAGGATTTTTGCAGAGGACGTATCAGCTTTTGAGAGCTTCTCTTTACCCTGCTACAGGATGAAGGTTTTTCCCAACCCCCCTTTAACCTAGGAATTAGGAGAAAGTGCAGATGATGCTTGCTTAACCCTGCATTTAGTGCCAAGCAGTGATGTGCTCCCTATAAAACCATTTCTGACCCTCTGCTTGCAGCGGTGAGCCTGAATTTTTCCCCTTCCTTGCCCATCATTGTCAGTCAATTATGGGATGGAACTGAACCAGAAAATCTGGTACAGTCTGGCAATTAGTACAAAGGGTTTCCAGTCTAGTGTGAAGGCAGAGATGCAAGAGCCCCAGCAGCTAGAGAAATAGTTTTGATTGGCCATGGACATTGCCTTTTAGTGCTGCTTGGTTACTTCCTAAAGATACTGGCTCTTCTACCCTACAGGTCTTCTCCTTAAAGTACTGCATTACGGGCCTACTTTTTATAAGTCTTTTGGGAAGTGTGTGTGGGGGGGTGTCTTTTTTTAGCTCTAGCTTCTCCCATTTGCAGACTGTCATTTTAACCCATCAAACAGACACATTTTGACTTGTACAACAAAGAACCAAGTTATCAACATTCACAGAAACTGACATTTTTAATTCAGGCTTCATTATGTCTTCGATTTATGACAGTGAGCTACAAAGACATTTAAAGTTTTTTTTTCTTTTTTTCATTTTAAATTCAGCATTGGGATGTTTATCTTTCTTTTAATGCTCATATTTCCCTTTCTACCTTTATTCTTTAGTAATATATAATTAGCATTATCAAAACCATCAGCTATTATCCACTATGACTTTTGACCTTTGTTTTTATCTATCTAGCATTTTCCAAAGTAAATTACAACAGGAATTCTGACTGCTTGTGTTAYAGTATTATGGTAAAATGTAATTAATTAAGCTGATATATTTATCATAAAAATCATCTCTCTTGATAAGACAAAGATTTAATGAATGATTACATATATGTAATATGTTAAATATCTGGAACTGTAAGGTAAGAAATAATAGAGAAATAAAAATCATAATTCGAAAATAGCGTCAATAATTCAAGCAAACTTTTCGTATGTAACCAGTATTTTTCAAGAGCTATCACTGAGTCTGTAGCTAATATATCCTGCTAGCATAAGAGGGAACAAAAATCCAGTATAAGTTTGCTTGAAGTTTAGAAGAGCTGTATGTAGTAGTTATGCCAAATCAAAATTTTAGTCTATTATATCCAGAAAAGCTAGTAACTTTGCTGAGTATATGAAGACAGTACTCAGGCAAATCTTGCTAAAAACTAAAATGGAGTATAATTAGATAGCAGTACAAGCAATTGCCAAAGTAATAGGAACATTGGGCATTCAACCATAACCATACTGTTTTGTTTGTGAATTTTTGTTTTTATACGAGTCAGCAGTTTCTATTTTATGCTTGGATAGCCGTGTATTTGGKATGTTGTCTTTTGTAGTTGTAAAAAAGTAAATGTGAGATCTAATCTCCGTTTGTATATGTGAAATATTACGGATATGCATACATATTTTATGTTGTCATTTTTTTCTTCATTCTCTGTTCAGCTGTGATGTAGGCATCTTTGAAGGATTCTTCAGACACATGATGGCTGAATATTCCATTCAGTAGTTAAATACGCTTTTGCTGTCTTAATGGCAAGAAGTATAGTAGCAGAAGCTGTAAATGTGATGACAAGATTAGCACATTGCCCACTTCAATCAGGTACCTCTTGTTTTTGTATTTATCACTCATCTTTCCCAGTTGACTGATGGCTGTCATTCAGTAGCTTTCTTTGGCTAGCAAGAGAAAGAGCTTCCTTTAAAGATGTCAGCAGTGCTGTTGAATTCTGTAGTAGGGCATTTGCACAGAAAGTCAATGCAGAGCAACAAATCAGTAGCTTCTCTTGTAGCCCTTTTGATAGGGTACTTGGGAAATGATGTGATAGAGTGGTTTATTGCACCATGAAGGTGTTGTAATAGGGTAGATGAAAATCTGATCTGGTTACCTGGAAATACAGTGCCTAAAGAGGCGCTCATGACTCTATTGACAGAAATTACATAGAATAATTATCTATATAGTAAAAGTGACCAGTTTCTTGGTTATCAGAGCAACAAACGAACTGCAGAAGTGCAGAAGAAAAGAAAATGATAACTCATTGCATTTTGGGCTAAAGAATTGGTTTAGAAGGCACAAGAGCAAGTGAAATTTTTCATCATTAGCAGTTTGAGAAATAATCAGTAATGGCACTGAACAATACACTCTCCAAATGTGCTTTCACTGGGTTTTTTTTCTTCATTTTTGATTCTGGAACTCTTTTGTTTTCAGTGACCAAGCAAACTTGACACTGAAAAGGGAACACCCCATCTTAAGCTGTTACTCTTCGGTCATTTTATTAAGACCTTCAGATTAAGTACTTATACAAACATGGTTGGGCTATGAGCTTTGATAGTGAATCACTAAGAGGATTTAATTTTAAAATTATTTTCAGGAGATAAATATCTGTTCCTAGCTTTCATCACTTTTCTGCAGTATACTGTAGCATAGTTGTATTTCTATAGAATATGGAATATAGTCGTCGACTTTTCCTCCAAATGTGTTTTTCAAACACCACTACGCATGCAAGATTTTACTTTAAAATAGTTCACAATTCTATAGCACTGTTTCAAAGTAACATTTTTTGTCTGAGAAAACTGAGGCAGACAAAGGTTAAGTAGCACCTTTGATAGGAGTTACCGCTTTGGGTTTGGAATATAATTCCAGTCTCCTGTCTCAATACATTCCATCAACTTCTTTCAGTGGTAACTTTAACGTGGTTTGTAACTGCTTTCTGGCTTTCAAGCTCTTTTTGGATTGTCCTTTGGCTACTCCTAACTGCTGTCTCCACTGAATGCATTTTAGACTAAAGTGAGCAGCTACAGGATCCAGTCTGACTACCATCAATATCAGAGTTCTCTGATTTCAGTGGGATGATGATCASGCCTTATTTCTCAACCATAATAACAGTCTAGCTGTTGATTGACACTCTGACCTGCTGAAGAAGTTTGGTTCAGTTATGGATTTCGCTGTCATCCTAGATAATCGGGCGGTATGCTGGTGGAGCTCTATTGGAAGTACCTCCTTGCTGTACACAAAGTCATGGAAATAGCAGGTAGCAGCAGGGAACCTTCCTCTGTTCTTGGCTTTTCCCTTTCTCTGATGCTGTTTTCTGCTTTCCGAGCTTATCGGTGCTCTGCCTGAAAAAAAAGTCCAATAAACTCACTATTCATCATGTAGGAGGAAAGTGTCTGGCTTAGTACGAATTGGCATGTGTCAGTCTTTCTCTGTTTGTATTAAGGAGCAGATACCAGTCCCAATATGCTAAGGACCTTCAGYGAAAGTATGGGGAGCTCATCTCCTCAGAGAATGAGGCACTCAGTGAGGCAGTGCCCTGTTTGTCAGCTGCAGTCTTTGGACRTAACGATTTTATCCTTACTCTACAGTTAAATGTATCTGGCAACTAACTGCTGGGTCTAATGATTTGGGAAATTTGTCTGGCTAAATGTGCTAGCAAAAGATCACAGAGGCTTTGTAATGTCAGAGAGAAARAAAGGTCAAGTGTGTCATCTGAGCCACCTTCTACCAGCTTTCCTGCTCCCTGAAATGTTCCCCTGGCATTACAGATCCTCCTCAGCCCTTCTACTGATGACCGTTCCCCAAGGTGGGAAAAGCAGCTGTAAAGCACAACCTGTAAGAATTCTGTAGAGACAGGAAATAGGGGTTTAGACTCCCAGTTCCCATTGACTTTCAGTTCAATTATCACTTAGCCAAAATTCAATAGAAATGAAGTACCCAATTCCTTTATGCCATTGAGAATCTGCTGTCATGGGTCTTACAGTAAGCTACGGTGAGTTGATTGCGACGAGTGAGCATTGGCTGTTAGTGGAATGTGATAAGCATTAAGAAGTAAGAGATTGGATCAATGTATTTCGTAGGACTTTATTCGAAGCTAAAGCAATTGGTATTTTATATAAAATGACTGGTTTCATATAAAGAAGAAGGGAAAATGACTAGTAAAGACATAGTGATAGCCATTTCTGAGAGAACTGGTACCAAAAGCACAAGCAGAAACTATCCTATTTCGGAGGACGACAGGAAGCATACTGAGAGACAAACATCTTTTGTTAACTTGTGAGCTTTAACCAAAGACTCAAAAGGAAGCACATTATTAATAATAAATATAAAAGAATACCATGAGCATACAGAGATATAATTCAAGCAGTCAAGACAAAATGAGATGTGACTACCAAGATGCATGAAACCGTACTCTATGAGCATTCAAAGTAATAGGGAGACCAAGGTACAGGTTTGCCAGTCAATGGAATCTGATGAAGCTGATGGTGCCGCTGAAAAATGAGACTAAAAATGATGACTTGCCTAATACCTGCAATATGTAATATTTTAATACGAAAAAGCCAACTGTGAGAAAATGGTTACCACAAATATCAGTGGATATAGGTAATTTGCAATTGATTATAAGGCATATGATGCTGTATGGGCCATCAGCTGATCCACTAGTCACCAATGAGAAACACTGAAATACATAACCACCCAAAGTCCCTTAAAGACCCTTTTTCTATGATACATTGACATTACTGTGAGGACATGAGGTCCAGAACTGATCTCTCCCTCAGTTTCACTTTACCCCTTTACAGAATAATTCTTTACTTTTTATTTTGTCCTCTGCATYGGTCTGTCTGAGCTGCATAGCCCTGCTTAATATGACTTATTTCTTTCACAGAATCGGTAAGGTTGGAGGGGACCTTTGGAGATCATCTAGTCCAACCTCCCTGCTCAGCAGGATCACCTAGAGCATGTTAGACAGGGTTGCATCCAGGCGGGCCTTGAAGATCTCCACAGAAGGAGACTCCACAACCTCTCTGGGCAACCTGGTCCAGTGCTCCGTCACTCTCACAGGGAAGAAATTCCCCCTCATGGTCAGGCGGAGCTTCCTGTGCTTCAATTTCTGCCCATTGCCTCTTGTCCTGTCACACAGGACAACTGGAAAGAGTCTGGCCCCATCCCCTTGACACCCTCCCTTCAGGTACTTGTACACATTGATAAGATGCCCCCTCAGTCTCCTCTTCTCCAGGCTAAACAGGCCCAGCTCTTGCTGGGCAGGCTGTGTTCCTCGTAGGGCAGATGCTCCAGCCCTCTGATCATCTTCATAGCCATGTGCTGGACCCTCTCCAGTAGCTCCATGTCTCTCTTGTCCTGGGGAGCCTGTGCTTGAATCTTTTCAGTTCAGTTCTTCCAGTTCTGTGGATTTTCCACAGATTCTTCCAGATTGTTCTTCAGTTATTCAGCTTACTCAGTATAGTCCTCCTTGCTGTCATCCAGCCCCTATTTGTAAGAAATTTTCTTATGCCGGTTCTTGAATTACAGAGATGGTTAAAAAGAGGTATTGATTTGTGCTATGTTGGTACCGACCAGAAATGTAAAGTAGCCCTTGGCTTCTATGAGATTCTGTATATCTGAAGACATAAATATTTTAATGGGAAGTGTGAAGAGATTTCATTCTTGCTCCATGTAGATATTCTGGCAGAAACCACAAAGGCAGATACTTCAGCAAAATGGCCCTTCTATGCTGCCATTTTCTCCTTTGTGCATTTTTGAAGAAAATAAAAAATACCTCAGCAATGATTAATGTTTTTTTGTTTCAAACAGCTATTTCTACAATGTTTTGGCTAAAAATGTTCAACGTGTTTAAGGGACTGTGTAAAGTTTTCAAAAAGGCACTCTCAGAACAAAGAATTATTCAGTTCCAAACTTCCCAAAGTATTTCAAAATTTCCCTTTTCTTCTTTTGAAGAACATTGGATTCTTAACTGCTACTGCCAGGAAAAGTGTTAACTGGCGTGTGTTAGAGCCCTGATTAGATTACGCTGGAGCCACACTTTGTATCTTCTCCCAAGTTAATTCTCATGATCACTGGATTTTAAAACCTTTATTATTTTGTTAAGGACACATCACTCTACTATTGTTACTCATCTGACAGGAAGAGTGGATTCAAATGTAACCTTCTTTCAAAACAGCATTTGTCACTGACCTCAGGTGTTGGACTGAGAAGAAAGTTAGTTTCTAAGCATTGCACTGTTTGTGCTGGTTTGTGCGTTGTGAGGAAAACTGCAGAGTTTTAACTTGTATTCTTCTAACAGAGGTGGTTTTGAAAACCTGATTGTCTAATGCGTTGCATCCTTCAGAGCCAAAAATACTTGGTKGTTGTTAAAAGACATAAAGATTCAAAACTGCCTATTGTCTCTCTGGCAAGTGGTTGTCAAGATAAAATGAAGGAGGCATCACTGTTCAGAAAGAAATCTTGGAATCTCAGTTTGAAAGAGGATATTATGCATAGAGATGTCAAAACTTCCTTTTTTCAGTCTTGAGCAATGTGGAAAGAGAATGCCTAGCAGGGTGACATAGTTTGTTGATGATACTAGTTCCTTCAGGGAAGTAAAGATGAGGAGGACACCTATCAAAATGGCATATGAGACTCAGTGGCTAGTCCTTAAAATATCAAATGAAACTCCAGCTTAGAAAAAGTAAAGTGTGATGCACATAAGAATAATCAAACCTCTGCAACTGAAATGATGGGTTCTCAGATGGTTTACCACTGAGGAATAAGGTCTTGGGATTATGAAAGAYAGTTCCATAAAATAATTATAGTTTAGTGGTCAATAGCTTTCAAAAAGAATGAACATTAGGAATAATTAGGAAAGGCATAGAGAATAAGCAGAGAATTACTTATGCCAGTGTTTAAATCCGTGGTACACCCCTATCTTGGATAGTGCCTGCCTTTTCAGAAGAGGTATAATACAGCTGGAGAAGGCTCGGAGAAGGGCAGCAGGGTTGCAACAGAATAGAACGATTTCGATAAGAAGGACAACTAAGCTGACTAGATTTTTTCAGCCTAGAAAAGGAGACTGTTGGGAGAGATGATAAAGTCCCCAGTCKCTAAAGTATATGAAGTCCTGAACATCATAAAGAAGGTCCCTACTCAATTTTTTGTGCACAGTTTTTTCCAGGGCAAGAATTTATGGTCATCCAAGAATGATAATAGTTGTGACAGCTGGAAAAGAAACAAAAGAAGATCTTGAGCTAACACATATTTCAGACCCAGGATGTTGTCAAGGTTTAAAGTTTATACGGGCACAAGAGAAGCCTGAATAAGTTCCCAGAAGAAGAGAAGTCCATAGAGGTTAATAAAATACACATGATCCTTATCTGGCTAAGGTAGTTTTTGAGCCACAGATTGGAGGAGGCTGGAAGAGTACTTGAAGGATGTATTATTATGAGTACTTGAAGGATGTATTATTACAGGCTTATTTTGTTCTCTTCTAGGCGTTTACTTTTGGCTGGTGATGGAGATGGTGCTTGGCTAGATGAACCTTTGGTATGACCCAGTGCAACCACTTTATGTTCTTATGATAGCGTTCATTAATATCCTGAGCTCACATCTCTGCTTCATATCCAAATGAAGAACAGATCAGACACTGTAGAAGCAGACTGGGCAAATAGTTTGCATACTGGAATCCCTCCCTATCTTCCTTTTGCTCCTATCTTCTCTTCCTCTTCAGCTGAACTCAGAAAGTTTCTGTCTTCCATGGTACACCTAGCTGGCAATCAGAGGGAAATACTGACAATCAGAGGCAGGTTTTCAAAGCTCCCAAGTTTCAGATTAGTCTGATTTTTAAAAACCTGGGAAAATCTATGAAAATTTTATCAGTATATAATAGCTGAACAGTCTCTCCAGGAGACTTTAATTTCTACTTCTGATCTTTTTGTCTCGATCTGCTGGGTCAGCTTTGCACTTCTCCTTATGTGCACGATGGGGAACAATGTTTAGCTGACGACAGAAGTGCAGGATGGGGATTAAGTACCCTCCAAGCTTTCTGTATTTTAGTAATAGTATTGAAAGTTCCCCAGTCCCTGATTTTCTTCCCTGCTACTCTTCCAATAAATTAATTCCCAAATTTGAAAATCAAGACAACTTCACTGTGCAGGGAAAGAACACCCTACAAGTTTTCCTAAATACCCCTTTAGAAAAAGGCTTATGTTTGATTATTTTAATTGATTATCTTAACCCCCCCCCCCCAAGAGTCAGAATTCTGTGTTACACTCAGCATGTAGTCTGATGAGATGCTGGCTTTGGCAACAGTGTGGGTCTCCGCTCCCACCTATCCGCTCATTTCTGCCCCGTGCTCTAGGTTTGCCCCCCAACCTCCGATGCAGTTTCAAAATTAAATTATGATGATCTAAATATTCACTACTGCTAAAAGAACCCATCTTATTCCAGGCTCTATCTGTGTCTTTCCTTCCCTCTGTGGTGGTACAACTGCTGTGTGACCGTGCACTTAGATAAAACTAAGAGCTTCCTTACTAGGGTTAGTTTTTAGCCTTATCAGTTCCTTGATCTAACAGTGCTAGTGCCAGCACATGACAGCTGGAGGGAACGCAAGGCTTGGGGATATGAAGGTGACCTTTTGTTAGGCAGTAGCACAGATCTGGGACAGTTTAAGCCTATCATGATGCACCTTCCAATGGGCATTGCTTGTTAGGCTATATGGTAAGCTGGAGTGCTGAGTCAATCCAGGTAATGAATAACTAAAATCCAAAAAGAAGTTAAGGAACAACTTGCATGAGCAATAAGAATTAATAATACCCTCTCTTTCAAACACATTAGAAGCATAATTACTGCCAGAGAGTCTGTTAGATGCCCAAGGCGTGAAAGGAACATTCAAAAAGATAAAACCATAGCAGAAAAGCTAAGTGAGGTGGGTTTTTTTTGTTTGTTTGTTTTTTGTTTTTTGTTTTTTTTTTTTTCCCCACCTGTGCTTACCATGGAGGAGGTCCAGGAGGTTCCCACCTCAGAATCCTGGTTTGTGGAATGTATTTTAAGATTCATTTCAAATTGAAGTGTCCAGAAATAGTTTATAGACCAAAAGGACAAATACTGGAACAACTCATCAGGAACAGGTAGTATTGACTCAGGAATTCTAAAGCAGCTTAGGAATAGAAGAGGTGAGTGTCGTATACAACTTCTCCATTAAAATCATGTTTGCACCAGAGGACTGGAAGTTGACTAATGCAGCAGCAAGTTTTAAAAGGGGGTTCAGGAAGATCCAGAAAACTGCCGCTCAGTAAACCTGGTTTCTGTGCTGAGGAAACAGATAGAAACGAAAACAAGTGATAGAATAAGTGTTATATGAATAATTATGACATAATGTGAAAAATCAACATGAGTGTTGAAGGAAAAGTACTTTCTCAAAAATATATTGGAAGTCTCAAGGAATCTACGAGTAGGAGAACAAGGACGATCGAGCTAATATCATCTGCATGGGTTTTCAAAAGATATTTAACAAGGTCATTCACATTTAAGAAACTATGCCATTAAGGAACTAGAATGTGGTGGAATGAAAGAGAAGGTCCTCATATCAAAGCATAGCTGATTAAAAGCAGGAATAAGAATATAGGAGAAAACGATCCGTTTTCGCAGTGGAGGTAGGTGATCACCTCCGCAGAGATCTGTACTGTGCCTGTGCTAGTCAACATACTGATAAGTGATCTGAAAAATAAAAAAATGTAAATAGTGAGGGAACAAAATTTGCTGATGGTACTGAGTTATTCAAGGCAGTCTGATCTGGTCTCACCATTCCTATATAACCATTTCTTTTTTTTTTTTTAGGGGGGGTAAGGGGGAGAGGGGGGATAGGTAAGGGTTATTTGCTAACATATATTATTTCAGTAACCTGTTTTATAGCATTAGCACAGAAACAGATATGTTAGGACAAGTGAGGAAATGGTGGACTTTCAGTATGAGAATGGGAACAGGACAAACTCCTAAGCTGCTTTTGTTGCTAAAACTGGTGTCTTGGTGAGCTAAATCATCAGAAATGTAGAGGAACAAAGAGGGTCCTTATGTTCTAAGAAACTGGGCACATAGAGATATTCACAAGGCACTTAATTTACCTGGATGAGTCCAATTAGCTCCTTTAGGCTTCTTCTATAGCCAGGAGGGAGAGAGAGTCTCCCCGTTTGTGTGGTGAAGAGCACCTGAATTAAGACTCTACTCTGACYTGGACCCTGGAGGAGCTTCTCTGTCTACATTATTTATTAAGGTAGACTACGGAGACTGGCCAGCCAAGGAAACCAAACCGGGTACCTAACACTGGGTGGCACAAATAAGATCTGAGTAGCTGTTCTGTACCCATGAGGAGGGTATATAGAAAGCAGTTGCTGTCATGGTTTGAATCCTGTAAATGGATTGGTGCGGAGGATAGAAAGCTCCAGCTTCCGTCTATAGGCTCTTCTTGTGACACGTTTACGTAACTGTGACCAAGGATCAAGGATTTGGACTCAGGAGAATAGCACTGTAAAACTAGGCAAAGATGCTCAGAATAAAAATCAGTATCAAACTAGTAAATATTTCTATCTTATACTAGACTGTAGACAGCTTGTCTCTTTCCATTCTTCAGAGAGTGTTTTTGCTCGCTGCATAGTGAACTACTGACATACTAGAGATGCTCAGTTTTATTTTCTGGAAGAAAACAACCCATTAGAAGACCTATGGAGCTACCTGGAGTTAAAGGTGTGGTAGACCTTCTCACACTGTTTCATTTTGAAGCATTCATGAAAGCAGTGTGAGTTCACTAACTTCTTTTTTCATAGCTTAAAGCTGTGTATTTTTCAAAGGTGATTCAATTTGTCTAAGTTTCTTCTATCTAAAACAGGGAGTCTTTTGTATGTATTGAGGGAACACACTCTCTCTAAGTCTCCAAATATACTGACACAGGTGAGCAACCTAGATTTTAAATAAATTGCCTTTATTTCCCTTTCCCTTTAGTCCTTCTCCTACCACAGTCTTCCCTATGGAGAGAATAGATCAAGTCAGACTTTTGAGCCATGAAATCTGAGTGTTTATTTTAGTGCAGACAATTTTGTCTATCTCCAGTGGCTATATGCTCTTTTTTTTTTTTACTTCTTACAGTTATGATAATATTTATGAATTGGGAGCATAAATACTATTTAAAATGACACTAGAAAAGCCGAAAAAGGTGTAAAGCTTCATGCTTGAAGACGTGAATTAGTTGCCAGCAACATTCAGGCAGATTCTTCCTTTCTGAAGCAATACAAATAATATGTATTATGCATGACAYGCATGCTCAGTATTAATATGGAACTGATTATTAGTTTCTTCATTATTATTTGGAGACTTCAGTTTCTGTATAATCCTCTAAAATTATTGATTTGAAAAAATAGATCTATAACTTCAGCTATAGTGAAGTGATTAATATTTTTAAAATTCTTCTGAGGTATTCTGAGGCATTCTTCTGACATGTAAGCTTTATACTAGACGTAGTTTACAGGATAAGTCAATTTTTTTTTTTTTTTTTTGCAAATCTTCACTATTGACAACAAATTTTGCAGATCATGCATGTTTTATGTTAGATTTTGTGAAGATATTGGAAGGTGTTTTGACAAAATAAATTAGATTTTTACCTGATCTGTTAAAAAATAAGTAACTTTAAGAGACTGTATTACCAGATTTTTAAGGGATTATTGTTTTTGCTGCTGAGTCTTACATACCTTTTCAGTAAATTGACCATCTTTTGGATTTGAAGGTGAGAGGCATTCTCTATTGAAGCAAGAGCATCCCTTAGCCATGCATTAGCATCTGTGATAGCTTATTTAAACATCAAAGAATTTTGTTTATAACTCACTGAATTATGTTTAGAACAGGTACAGAAATAATCCAAAGTAGCTGAAAGTAATTATGTAAAACTGATGTATGGTGTCTTTTAAATAAACAACAACAAMAAAAATCATTTCAATAAATGAAACGATCAGCTCTGGGCCCTTGAATTTTTTTTTAAGTTGAGTTAGTCTTAACTTATTGATTCTGAAGCTTCTATAATAAAGAATTAGTAGAGGAAATATTGCTTTTACTGTTTTCAGATAATGCTTAATGTTGTTGCAAATTATAAAATTTAATTAGCTATATAAATGCCAGAGGAACAAATAATGTGCTATTGTCTTGATATCTTTCCAGAAATTAGTCTTTTAAAACAAATTTGCCATATTAATCATCTAAAAATATTTTTGATCACTGAATTAATAGTTTGCAGCCTGTTTTCAGGTATTCATTGCCATAGGTGATTGCCTCTTAATTACTACATGGGCGCTTTCTATTCACTCTTATTAATTCATGTTTTCTGGCACAGTCCCAAAAGGCAGCCTTGCCCTATATCTTCTAATTACTTCTATAATTGAATTTGCCCACTTTTTCTAACCTATTTTTTAAACTGACTGTGTTTGTTCATGGTTTATTGTGTCTTTTTTGTGTCAGTTCTCTGCAAGCAGAATGTACATTGATTCTTTCCTCGTTTCTCATTAATTTTCAAGAGCTTTGCTGCATGTCTGTTTTTTCAGCCTGTCAGACCTATTGCTAGACCAAAAAAAGATTCTTATTATTAAAGGTTAGGTAAAATAGACTGAAGTTAATTAATTCATTAGTAACTCTGAGCCAATTACTGAAGCCTTCTCTTATTTATATACTTGTTAACAAGACAGAGATGAGAAAGGCCTATTATAGGCACATGTCCTTCAGAAGTTGGGCAAACCCTCTGGAGCATATGCCTTTAGTTTCACCAAAGAAAAAGAATTGATTCCAAAATGAAGACTTGAAGATCTATTTGGCAAATGCATCATAACCAGATAGACCTGCTTGTGGCCGTTATTGACATTATTTTGGATTCTGTCTTTTGATCACAAAGAACGAATCTTAATGATCGACCTCATAAAGTACACATCTAATGTTTGGATATAAACATGTTGGCTTTTCTTACTAACCCCCCTGGAATTATTTTGTGGGGTGTTTTGGAATAGTTGAACGGAAAGGAATTACCCATGCACAGCTATGCAGTTAAGACAAGAGCTGCTGGTTGTGACTTCGCACACCGTTGTCTCGTATTGATACATGCAGGGAGATGTTTAGGTGAAAAAAAACTGAATTTTTGGTAAATACTYGGAACGTTACAAAGCCTTACATGACAGCTGAAGTCATTCAGAAACTACGGTCTTATAAATAAACTAGAGAAGGTGTCTAGTGTCTTGCTGATAAAGGCCAGACATTTATATTAGACTTTAACACTGATTTTAAGCATTGTATTCAAAACATGCCCATATGTTTTCTTGAGACTAAAGCACCACAAAACAATGCACTCTTTCACTGAATTCAGAGCAATGCAGTTCAGCTTACAGTCTTGATACAAGATTGTTTTTAAAAGAGTTACTGATAGTTAAGTAGGGAAAGTCTACTTATCATGACCTCTATATATTCTTCACTTCAGACTGTAATCCTGGTATCAGAACTAAGTAACATATTGACAAATCCAAGCAAATCTTTGAGGCTCCTCTTTTTCGTGTGATTCAACAACTTGACCTGAGCTCTCTAGAATTAGAAAGTCTTTAAAGCAATTCTTTGCCAAGTGTCTTGCAAAGTTGGGCTGATATCTAGCTTTAGAGGGAAACTATGCTAAGAGTCAGAAGTGGTATATGAGCCTTTTAAGAAAACAGGCAGAAAATGGWTTTGGAAATATCTTCCAATTAGTCCTGAAAAAATATGAATCCAAATAAAGTAAACTCAGAAGAAAAAAAAATGTTTGGATATTTATGGATCAGAAAGGTTGGCCTAGCCTAGTTAACTACGGAAGTACAGTTGATTATAGAAAATCTCTGCAGTCCTTGATTTACCAAACCATACAAAAAGAGAAGTTACCAAAATACCTGGAAGTCCTATTCCCTGTGCTGTATGCTGGAAGTAACTTGACATATCTTCCATTGCCAGTGTAGAAATTATTCTCTGTGCTGCCCTGTTGTTTCAAACTTGAGCGAAGACCAAGAAAAAGAACAAACTAATATAATACCTGAAATGTGCTCCTCACCTGCCCCTCATCCCTACTATAAGATGTTGCTGTGATCAGCACRCTGTGCAGAAACGTCTGTATTTACCTCTGTACCCCTCCTGGAATAMGCACCGCTTCCTCGCTCCCCCTCGCATGCCGTGCTGCTCACCGCAGTCTGCGTTATTCAATCTTGCTCATTCATTCTCTTCCTGAAATCGGTTAGGAAATAACTGCCTCATTGGAACTGATGATATCTAGAGCAGATTGTTATTATTTCTGGTATGAAGTAAATAAGTAATTAATTATAGGAGTGCTGTAGCTGCTCTGTAGTTAAAATAGCTTTGAGATTTGCACTTAAAACAGATATTCACTTCTTAATTGTGTGTGAATTGTATAACGTGTGCTTGCCAAATTTATATTGTTTATTTGTGGAGTGGGAAGTAACTGTTTTGGAGAACTTTARAGTACATCTTTTGATTTATTTTAGTTACTGGCAGTTATCTTGAAGACTGTGTGYATGAGAGGGAGGGAGAGAGAGTCCAAATATTTGGCTCCTTTCAGTTGAAATCGTGCAGACAAGTTTTTGAAATTTTTTTGAGAAATGTTGAAGGTGGAACATTGACAAAATTCTGGATTGTGATGAAATGAAATTAATGAGGGTCCTTTAACACTTTATTTTTTTTTTTACTAACGAACTGTTATCAGACTGAGCCCTATTTTATGTAACAGTATTCTGAAATTATTTTTGACACTGTAAAACATATGTTATGAGGATTAAATCACTTGTTTGGCMCTCACCTTGTCATATTTTGCTGGCRATGCTGTATGTCAACACGACAGAATTGCAGGTTCGCATTAACTCCATATGGACAGACCCTCTGATAAAGCAAACGAGAGATGCATTTCTGTGTTAACGATTGTGTTGTTAGAACCAGGGAAGGTAACTTTGAGTTTTATAAGTGTTGAAATTGAAGCTATTCATTGAAGGTATRATAGAGGCTTTTTGATTATGTGCGCTAAAGTTTACAATATCATTGAACTAAATAATAGACAGGTGTGATGTCTCTGTAGTGAACACCTCTGGGCAGGACAGTAACGCTATTTTCATTTCATGTAAGATTATAACGTAACTCTAAAATTGCAAGATCAACAGTAAAAAAAAAAAAAAAAAAAAAAAAGAAGGGTTCAATATATGAAAGTTCATAGTTAATCGTGTCTTTTATAGTTCTTGCATGTTTTATACATCAATTCCATCCTTTACTTATGTACATGTTATCCTGCATTTGACTACTTCTATTACGTATACTGAATTGAAAAATTCACTATAAAGCTGTTTCCTTTCATAGTTATTCCTACTCTTCTTTCTTAGAGTACTCTCTAGAAGGTCTTGAAAAGATGCCTCTGCCTGCCGTTCTTATCTCACTTCAGGTTAATGAATTTCTGCTTCTGCCCAAGCCACTGAAGCTCTTTTTACTTAATTCTATATCCTTTCAGTAGCTTCATGTAGTCATCAAGGAGCTTGTAAAGTATGTATTGACTTCTAGGAACATACCTGTTCCTTGTGGCATTTCCTTTAGTTCATTATTAGTTCTACTTTGTAGAACATCCTGTGCTTGCAGCAAGTGAATAGGCTGAGTTGAGTTTATAAATCGTCATCATAATTTACATACAGTGAAGCAGAGGTACAGAGATTTCATGGCTTTCCATATGTGACAGGTGAGGAGTGTGGCAGAGTCAGCAGCGCAGCACTTCTTTCCTGTTGCATTGCTCTGTGCTTTTACTGTTGGACTGTTCTGTCAGTACTTTCTAGTGTACACTGTGAAGTATACTGCAAATTAGATGGCTGAGGTGGGGATATTAGAACATAGGTGTGTTGTTCTAGTGACCAGAGTCTTATAATTGTTGGCCGATCCTTTTAAAAGAAAAAAACTTCAAAATATTTTCTGTTAGCTTTTAAGAAATTAGAGTTTAGGTAAGATATTTCAGTGTCCTGGATGTTAGGGCTGATTTTCTAGTATATCAGAGRTTTACTTGACTAAAAGTCATCTTATTAAGTAAAACAGTGAATGTTAGCGATGTTGATCAACAGCAGTCCGGCTTCCCTGTCCCTGTGCTCTTTGTTGACTCTATCTAATAATATTCAATTAGAAAAACTAGACAATATAAAATAAAAATGTAACACAATAGAAGCAAGTAGGACAAAATTGTGTCCAAAGTTTCCCTGGATGAACACAGAAAACATGTTTCATGAGACTTGACTGCAAAGTTCAAAATTCAGCAGCCAGYGCTGGCCTTAGGCTGATGTACGGCAGCTGAGCACTTGGGCTTCTGTGCTAAAGTTGACCTTTCTTTCTGGATCATGAAGGGAGAAGCTCATTAGATCTTCCCTCCTTCAGCACTAGATGCACAGGATTTGAGAAGCTTATTTCTCTAGTTTCACCCAATGCAGTAGCAAGCCTGGGAATGAAGTCCTGTAAATAGAACAGTTTCTGTATTGAGATGTATTAGGTACACTGTTTCTTAACAGATATTTCATTATCTTCCTGAGWAAGCTGCAAATGTTCCAGATGGGAAAATCAAGCAATATATTTTCTCTTACTTTAATCCTTGAAGAGGAAAAGAGGTTAATGAATAATTTTCTTCTTGTCTTAATACTCATTTCTAGATTTCATAGTTTCAATGAGGCAAGAAACCATAGGAAATCTATTGACCTTTTAAAGCCTAAGACAATTCATGAAGTTTTAGGTCGGTTTATAAGAGCAGGTAAGATCTAAATTGATAATAAAGAGGGAAAAAAAGACGTAATTGCAGACTGAAATTAATATTATGTTAGGCACAAAGTTTTTGGTCAAAAATATCAGCTCAGTACTAATCTCACCCACTTGGGGGGGAGRGCAGGAGAGAACGCAGGATCAGTCCTTGTGTTTGTATCATTCATTTCAGGACGCCTAGAAATGTAGTTTTGCTCCTTATGGGTATGCAACCTGCTAATACAGAACAAATATRGGTAGCTATTATCTGCATGTTGGCATTATATATTTTATATCTTCAGTAAGTGCCACTGCTCAAATGCCGAACCTGTGCTTAACGCTGTGCCAATTGGCGTCCTCGCTGATAAACCTTGACAGTACATTGTTCTCTTGTCAAGGGGCATTATCCCAGCAATTCAGCAAAAAATTTTCTTCATTTGGACAGTGCATCTTTCAGACATTCCCTTCTTCTATTGATTTGTTTTCTCCTGTCCCTTTCTCCTTCTTTTGTTTTCTTATCATAGCTTCAGGTTATTAAGTGCAAAGTATTGATGGGAATGGATGGTTTTGGTCGATGGAGAGCTAATGCATCCCTAATCCCACCATTGTTACAGAGTTATGCTTTACTCTGGTTCCTGATGGGGGGAAAGGTGCAAAGCTCTTGATCCTAGTTTTATTTGTCACAAACCCATCCATCAATCAAGCACAAGCATGTCTGAATGCTGAATGACATGTGGGTCTCAGCTGAAAAAATTCGATAACACTGTATTGTCAGGTTGCTCACTCTTTTTTTTTCGATAAGAAATACATTTGACTGAAATAGATAARCATGCAACTACTAAAGACTTGAAGAGAGAGGGGGTGACGTACATGGCGCCAAAGGTTGTCGATCTTTACTATTAATGATACTTATGAGTAAATAAAATAGAAAAAAGCTCTAGACCTGCAACATGCTTAAATCCTGGATATGTTCAGATACTGTTATTTTTATTTTTTTATTAAGTTGAGGTTTCAAGTTTTTAGTCTGAGCATATATTGTAGGTGCTATCTAGGTCCAAGTGTCAACAGAACTTATGACCAAACTTACAAAAAACCTAAATTATGTTGATTAATGTAGTAAATAGGGCTGAATAGTGTATTATTTTAATATATACTGAGAAATCTGCCCAGTTATTATTTCTGAATAAGTATGAAGCTGTAAGTATGTGAGTAATCCTTTTAGGATTTTAAAGCATTTGAAAAATATAATTATAGTATATATTTGTAGATATTTCAGTCTACACAAATGCATATGCATGTCATTTCAATAATGTCCTTTTAAATTGTAACTGTATACTCAAATATGTCTTTGCTATCCCTTTATTCTAGTTACCGAGTGATGTATAKTAATGCATTATTGAAAGCTTATCTTCTTCCTTATATACAATTTTCTATTCATACTTGCTTAAGATAATTGCATTTAGGGTCTGTTAAAAATGTTAAAATATTCCACCTGCAACTGTAAGTTTGGGCAAAGTAGTCAACAGATTGGAACAATTTAGAAAATCCTTTCTATTTTCTTGCCGTACAAGTAAACATTTTTGAAAGGAGAACTGTATTAAATGACCTAAAAATCCATCAACAAAGGTAACAAAAAGACAGCCCAAATCAGAGGCTTTAAGATAAACATTATGTAGCCCCCAGTACTAGCACACTCTGAGTAAGCCATTTTTCCTCCACTCTGTGACTAGGGGCTACAAAACTGCAAAAATCAATGTGGGAGTGCTTTAGATTTGTTGGGTAAATTACATGTGCTTGGCTGCTCTATTGTATCTGGCCCATATTCTATACCAGATACTTCTAGATGGAACTGTCACATAATACATATACTCAATATTGATTTTTATAGATTTAACAGAGCTTGAATTGAATTCTGTGGTAAGTAAGGAAAAACTTAAGAAGTCTATCTTCTTGAAATTGGGATGACCACATAAATATAGAAATGTGATTGAATGTTTATGTCTGGGAATCTCCTGGCCCAGTTTTAACTTGGTATGGGCAAAATCAGCACTGAATCACCAATAACTAAGTCATCCTGGCATTAAATATCTGTTGATTTCTCTCTGAATGTTTTTTATTATTATTATTATTTTGTGAGGGTTCTTTTTTTAGTATTGTGCCAACAGCAAATGAATATAGAGAGCTGTAGGCATTTTAAAAAGATCATCTGGATTTTAGCTGAATATCAGATGATGCCAATTAAATCCAAAATACCTCTGCTAGAACAAAGAAGCATTTGAGGGCCTCAAGTGACATCGTGACTGAACTGTTTTTGATCAAATTCGGTGCATGCAGTGAAGACTGAGATTCTCAAATGCAGAACACCTAAGTCCACGTTTAGATATCTGGGTATGCGGCCTTTTGTCAACTGGTGCACAAGCTCTTTGCTGGGGGGGAGGGGGAAGATAGCTATCCAAATATGAATCACAGGAAATTTGGTGTCTGTCTGTCTTCTGCACCTTTGAAAGTCTCTGTGATAGTTGTCAGATGTGAGGTAATTGAGTATAAAAATATTGTTAGATTTTTAGATGACAAGCTAGCGTTATAGGACTGAAGGCAGCATTCAGTAATAAACCTAAAGTTTGATGTTTTCTCAGGGGAAGCAAAGATATCTGGAACTTAAAAAAAGAAAAAAAAAGTAAAACTATATATACAAGTGTATGAACAAATGTTAATTTGTCTTTATGGTATTTGTGAACAGTGTATTAATAATGATACGTTTTTAAAGTAATCACATTTGTGAATGCTGGTCTCCGGAGTCATTCACGATCAGACAATAGCTGCTGTAGCTCATAGAGAAGAATCAGAACTGCAATTACTTTAAAAATTGATCTTCATGGTTTCACATCCAAGCAGCCATACAAGTGCCAATGAAACCCTGCCTGTGCTTCTAAAGTTATGACCCAGTCCACATTTATCACTATAGTCTGTAATGTGGTTGCAGAAAAAACATATAGTTTTGGAGTCTCGTAGCGGAGGACTTCTGGTCATTGCTGCGGTGAGGAATGCTGAAAATGTATTTGCAAGAAARAGAATTTCAGGGGAATGCTTTCACATAACCAGCACAGTTCTTTACTCCTCACCTCTGCTCGGCCGTGTGCCCTGTGTGRGGCTAATGCTAAGAAATCGCTGAGACGCTTCAGCTGGTCTCCTTATTTATGACTTTGAATGCGTGGAGGATATTCCGCGTGGGATCCTTGGGCTATAGGCGCTCCTAACAGCACTGAACTTGTGCTGCCTGCAATTCAAACCCTTCTTCTAAACTTTAAAAATCTTTCTGTTTTTTCTGTATTTAAAAATTGCAGGACCTGCCCTCAGCTGGTGTTAATTGATACGATTCCAATAATGTTCTTGTTAGGACCACAGTTTCCACTAACGAATATCTAGCAYTGGATCTTTTCTAGCATTCAGCTGTGGTAATCAGACCGGCCAGCCTGAAGTAAAGCGGAGCCTTGTCAGGGGCCTTCGACTTTAAAACTTTGCCTTTTGGCCTGTCAGTGCTTGATTTTATTATTCTAAGGGCATTTTGATAACCCCTCTGTGTTTGGGTCTTCGTAATGTGAAGGTCTGACTAAATAATGAGGGTGCTTTCTCTTTTATCTTTAGAGGGAGGATTTGCTTATTACGGCTGATAATACGGGTCAGATTTTCAAAGGTGTTTTAACTTCACCTCTGTGTTTGTACTGCATAAACACTTGCGATTTGCTTTTGTGTCCAGTCACTTCTATAGATAAGCATTTACCATTATTTTGATATGCAAGTGATACTTGTGCATGTGTTCCTCTGTCTTGTTTCTACAGATAAATATACACAGGCACTAGCGGATCTCATGCTTTCGTATGGCATTTTTCAATGTTTAATATTAAGTGAGTTCGTAATATGTGGTGAGAGTTTTCTGTACAAAAAAACAGAAGACTCTGAATTCAACCTCTTCTGTTAATTTTGTAGTGTCTCATGTAATGAGAGGCCATGAAGAATCCATGATTGTATGTGAAATTCCCCCCAAATTAGATGCCTGTCTTTACCCTACYTCTTACCCCTTGACTACCTGTCAAATTAACAGGTAGTGACCTGTGACACAATAAATGGGTATTGATCCCTCATTTTTATGAAAAACAAATTAGTCCTTTTATGAAAAATAACTTTCATAAAACCATCATGACTCTGTTCCTTGTACAGTGAAAGAGGCTTACAGAAAGAATTATTACTTACCTCCTTTTGAAAGAAAAATACATGCAAATGGGATTTTATCAGTAAAATGTGCACTTTATGTTGCAGAGAGTGATTCTACTTATGGAGTCCTAGCCATATAACGCATGTATTCTGCCTGCTATCTGTCTGAGAACTGGATGCCAATGAAGGAGATGCTCTCTTGTACACTGATAGCAGCTATGCTGTGTGTATATATTGTATGTTGTGTATGTATATTCGGTTCACTCTTAGGTGCTGTGATAGAGTTCCCTGACAGCATGCTTAGATGCAAATCAGCTAGCTGCTTAAGTGAATGACAGTAGCCTTGCTGACAGCCAGTGTATATCAGAAGTCAGCACAAGTGTTGTGTTGGTGTATGTCTGGTAGACATCCAGGAACACTCCAGAGGTTAAGGATRTTGTTCATCAGCTGGGAATGCAACTTGAGAAATGTAAAGCCAATGGAATTAGAAAGAAAGGGCAAAGCACCGTCTGATTTCTCTGCTTAAGTGCCATATGGCATCTCTTTAAAATGTATAGTATGGAGGGGGGGGAAAGAGATCAGTGCAAAAYGTAAGAGCTGCTTCATAGGGCCCTAAGGACAGGCAGTTCAAAATGCAATGGTATCCAGACAGCCTCACCTGCATCTTAAGGAATAAATGATGTCAAGCTAGAGAAAATGATGTATGAATTGCTTCTTGTTAGCCTGACACATATCCCAGAGTGGAATGATCAGCATAGTCCTGTTGGATGATTGCTATGTGTATATGTTGTACTGTATAAGTATAGGTGTTATACAACTGTATAACTCTGCTGAGTAAGCAGGAGTGTTGATCCTCAGTTTTAGTCTAGAGCTGAGGTGATAAATTGTAGTATCTGTTCCTGGGATCTAGTGAGTTGCTTCAAAGAGAGATTACTGAGATCAGTTACTGTTTTCTTAAACTGCCTCAGGCTAAGTTTTAGCAATGATAGGCATGTGTTACTACTTTGCATCTTCATGCTGGTTTGATGGGATTTAATTTGTAATTAGAGCAATTGCTGGTCTCTACATTTGCAGCTCTGCTCTATGTTGTTCCATTCCTGCTCTCTGAGCAGACACCCGTCGCTTGTGATTGGATTTCCATTGCTGAATTTCATATATTTACAGGTGCACAGGACAGAGTGGTGGCTCTTCCTAGCTCTGAGGCTCTTGAGTAAGAGTGTTTCTACTTAGTAATTCCATGTCTGACACCTTTCTTGGGAATTGGAAAGTGTGGCTAAAAAAGTGATACAATCCTCCAGATTCAAACGCTCAGTTTCTGAGACATATTCCCTTCTGAGTCCATCTAGTTATCAGTTTTCATTTCCTATTTATATCCCAATCTGAGAACGTGTCAGTTGAGCAAGGAAATATTGTTCTGATATTTTGCRAATTTCTTGAACACATTCACTTTAATCTTAAAACATAGGTGAGCCCCTGGTACTCAGCATTCTCGACACCTTGGCAGTCACCCTCCTGGTGTGAGCCAAACAAATAATCCATGTGTTCATATATTCAAATACTTATTTATATATTGTTTATCATCTCAGTCGGCTGAACAGACCTAACAACACATGGCGACATGAGCAGTAGTGTGAGCAGGAGGAGGAGGCCAAGCACGGCAGCTGGAGGGAGTGGAAGGGTGCGATGGTCCCTTTCAGCCGCAGTCTGCTCTCTCCAAACCACTTGGAAAACCGTGTTCTGAAAATTGCCTTCAGTGAGGTGATCACAAGTTCCATTCACATCAACTGTTTTACTTTCCCCCAAGGTATGTGCTTTCCTTCTTCTTGGATCGTTTTTCACCAGCCTTTTGATTCAACTGCTTTGGGTTTGCGCCTTACCAAAATAAAATCATAGCATTTCAAAAAGTAGGTTCTGATATTAAGATATATTCCCAAAGAAACAACTTTGAGAAAAGGAATCTAGGCGAAAACTTGCTGAATTTCATATAAGTTTAATTATTTTTCAGAAACTTACAGGAGRAAAATCATTGAATTATAACTTTCAAGCAACTCTGCAGTATTACGTTACGATTTTTCCTCAAGTACCAATTTTTTTCATTCAGAATATGCAACATTTTAACACTCCATTTATTAAATATGAAAAAAAGAGAAAGCTACTAATTACCATTACTTTTTTAAAAAAGACAAAATTTTAAATAGTTGTCCCTTATTGTGTCCTTTATTTATGCTAATTGTCTGTTGATTCTTCTGAAAGAGAAGAACTCAAAAGGACACTTTAGACTTGGTCCCTACCTCTGTAAAACTTCAAATACAAGACTAAAAACTCCTGGAGTGCTGCACAGCATTAAATGAGAAGAGATAAAATTGTTCCATCAACCTGAAGCCCCTAAAAGCTACTTATTTTCCACTCTTTGTTCACATGTAAGTCACAATAATGTCAATGAGAGCAACCTGCATGCTCAGAGCAGAAATCAACCCAAAGGCAACAATTCATAATGAAAAGGGGAAAGAAAAGCCCAGAAACGTAGATTTTCCAGCTTGAATTAAAAAAAAAAAAAAAAAAAAAAGACTTCAGCGCATATGTTTGAGTCAAACAATATTTTGTTGGATGTAAATTGTTTGCAATCGGAGTGCTGTATTTTTAGAAGAAATAATCCAGAAAAGCATTCCACCAAACTCATGATAATTTGATTGCACAGTCCATATTTGGAGCATATTAGCATATTCACTTGTGTATACAAATATATAAACTGTCATCTCCCAAGCAGCGAGAAGAAAATTGACAGAGGAGGTTCAGATGGGGGAGAAGGGAACAAGTTGCCAATAAAGCCGAAAGGCTTGCCAAAATCTTGTAAGTGAAGGAAACGAAACAAAACCCGGAGAACAGACAAGGAGAATGAGTGGCTAATTACTGTACATCCCACTCAGCTAAAAATGAAACATACAGGCACGAGACATGAGAGAGGCACATATTGCATAGGCACATCCTGACAGCAGTGACAAAACAGTGTAATCACAAACAGAAAACTGGGAACCTTTTCTTCTTTGTTGGCAGGGTGGGTTTGAACGTATGCTAGCAGAGAGGGTGTTATTCCCTTGTCAGTGCTGGTCCCTTCTTTTTCCCCACTCTGTGCAGAGTGGGAAAATGTACYAGCTGTGCCGGCTTGGAAACACTCATGTGCTCTAGGAAAAGCAGGTCTTCAGATGCAGTAGGTTTCCTTGTGCCTGCAGGGCCCGGTTTGAGCCAATGCTTTCCCTCCCTCTTCCTTGGCTCAAGTGTCGCATGGGCTTTGTGCTCGCAGTTGGACAAGTGTAGRTGAGGTCTTAATGCAAATTGCTGGTTAGAAGTTTGAGAGTCTGAAAATTTCAGTCTGTTTACTGGCAAAATTATGCTTTTAAGGTGTAATTGTTGTTTTTGAGATGATCTCAGACCCATGTCTCAAGGTGAAAGGCTTATGATTTTTCCAAGAAATAACTGATAACTACCTGTAAATCAGTGAAAAGACTGAGATATTGTTTCTCACTGCACTGAACATGAAATGGTCTAGTGACTGGTTACTCTATTCTTTTCATCTAATTAAACTATACATAGCCAAATTAAAGTTTTCTGAAATACACAGCTGTAACTCGAAGTTGAGGAATCTGAACATTACAGGACCTGACTGAAGCACTTTTGTACATGTGCGTCTCCCTCAGCCAGGCTCTCGATTCACGTTTATAGATACGCGCAAACTGTAGTAGTCTCTGTGTATGTGACTGTTTTCTGCCTATATAGTGCTTATGGTCTTGCCAAGTAGAAGATGAAATATGAATTGGCCATACAGATCAAACAGTCCATAGGTCAGTTCAAAGCAGTGGAAGTATGATGAAGAAAGGAAAGAATAATGTATTTCCTAGGAAATTTGAAAGTGGTACATGTTGCCAACTGAAACTAAAAGCARTTACAACTGGAAGTAATAAAACAGTTGAATGTATACTGGCTGGTGAGGCTTGTGATCCTCATTGCAGGTTGCCCTACTCTCTCCTTGGACCACAACCTCTCTGTGGTAAGTGGAGCATCATCCTGGTTTACAGCAGATGTAGGTGGATAGAGTCAGTCTAGAGGGATACAGATGCAGCCTCACGCGTTGATCCTGGCAGCAGTTAAGTTGCATTAGCACAGTGAAAACGTCAAGCTAACCCAGGTACTGCATCAGAGACCTCTGTCTTCTGCTTAAATGCTCTGACGGTGATGTGTCAGTGAAACAAGAAACACAGAGTTACCAAAGAAATGTTTTTATCTATTCTCCTTTTCATAGAACACTARGGTTAGAAAATAATTAAAGACAGACTTTTCCATATCTGATCTCTTCCCCTGTATGAGTCTGATGCCTTCTCAGTTCTGCTCACRTGTGAAGAAAACTAGTGCCCTACTTCTGAGGTACACTCACTTCTAGGGAGAAACCTTGCTGGATGCTCACCTCCATCAGGGCTCTGAGTAGAAAACTCTCTGCCTGGTAATGTAGTTTTCTGGAGGAAAATGAGTTTGGCTCTCTGTTGTTGGAGGGCTTCCCTGGGAATATTTCCTTGAGGTATCTGGTTCCTGTCTGGGGCAAAAATAACTAGATTGTGTATTAGTACTAAATGTCAGTTTTAATATGAAGTGAGGGTGGTTATGAGCCCACACAAACAGCATTTCATCTAGAGTTTTTATGATCAGAAATTTTTGCATATTGTTTATTTATTTTATTAGTAAACTGTGTATGTCTCTGCATGAGATGAAATATTCCTGAGAATATCTAGGGGCATTATGTTAAAAAAATAAAAATAAAATGGTATTCCTGCTTAAGAACACTGCAACTGGAAGCTGTATTCTGCAGCTATGAAGTGACTACAAAATGTTCTTAATTCAGCATTGGGCATTTTYGACACTAGCTTTGAACTCTGTGTTCTCTAGCCTGAGAAGTCTGTTGCAGCGCTGAATTGTATCTGGAGTTACTATAGCAGACTTATGGAGAAGGATATGTCAACACAGTGAGTAGYGTTGTTGTTAGGCTGCAGTGGGTGAATAATCTGCGATTTGGGATTATTTAGTGAAATAAGTTTGTGAATAATGTTTTCTACCATCTTCAGCTGGCTGCAGTGATGATCTGTTACTTACTGATGCCGTAATCACCTCCCAGTTGTGCCGTGGTGCAGCACGTTC
Organism: Rhea americana; assembly: GCF_003343005.1. Lineage (NCBI taxonomy): Eukaryota > Metazoa > Chordata > Aves > Rheiformes > Rheidae > Rhea > Rhea americana. The sequence goes on along the minus strand of NW_028186372.1, from coordinate 1,150,278 downwards.
AAGCACAACTGCTCAGGAAACTAGTGTAAATGTCCCCTCTGCAACAGTTGTTCCCGACCTCMTCTGAATGTCACACTGAATACAGAATATCCCACCAAAATCAAGTGAAAATTTTTGTTCCTTATGCCCAAGTTGCTCAAATATCTCAGTACAGGATAGCGTAAAAGAAAGTCCTTTGAAACTCTAGGAAAACGTTGGGCTCTAATAACCTCAGACATCATGGAAACTGCCTWTAAGAAGAAAAAGGCTGGACCGTACGGAAGGCAACCTTCCCAAGGATTAGTYTGTAATATAGATCTCTGGGGAAAGCCAACCTAGAATTCATCACCAAGCTCAGCTGGACTGGACTTGTCTGCCTTATGACTGACTGCCCATGGGATTGAGAAAAGAAGACTGAAACTGTAAAGATACATGTAAATTCTGTGACTCCTGTTTTTTTTCCTGGCAAGCAGGTATCCCTGGAAAATAGTGACTTGTAGTCAAATCTTCTTGTATCTTTTAATTCCTACTGCACTGGCACTGGAGGAGGAATAAAGGAGTGTTCAGTGTGATGCCTGCACTCTGTTCCAGGATCATTGTGTAGAAAGCAATCTCCATTGTGCCAGCTCCACTAGTTTTTCTGCAGTTTATACTGGTAGAGGATGTGCTAAATTACTGCAGTATGTGCGCAGCTTTCATTGAGTGAGCAATAGCAGCTAGTGGAAACAATCAAATTAGCTGGTGAAGCAGCTTATACCAAGACAACACCCTTATAATTTTATTTTTTCTCTTGCAAGCTGCTTATGTTTTGCCAGTAGAAAAATCAGGGTGTTGTGTTCAGCTATAGTCAGGGAAGCTCAGGACGTAAGTTGTGTCACTGCAGTGCTGACCTGCAGATGACATACCCTTCCACTCTGTAGACTTACTAGCGTTATGATAAAGGCTATGTAAACATGTATTGTGGATGAGAGATGGTTTTATCTGACTGGTTCAGAGCAAGGCTGAAGCAGGCACACAGTTGTCTGCACCCATCTGTATAACTGTGACCTGCCAGGGGAGTGTATGTTCCGTGCACTTAGCATCCTCCAACATGACTTGTTAGAAGAAAATTCTCTTTTTTGATTGACATCTATGTGACATGATCTATACAGCAATAAACTTAACAAAACCAAGATCTATGATTAAAAAAATAGTAACTAATTCAATAGTATAGTGATAGAGCTAGAGGAAAGTAAGGCCAGTTTATTCTGAATAAAAGTGACCACACAGGGATTTATTCTGCTTTAGCTAATGCTCTAAATCTGTGTTCGCCCCTTTACTTAATTTGACTTAGATTTTTCTAAATGCCTTTAGGTAGACATGACTAATCTTGTATCAGGAAAATGAAAACAAAAAAAAATGTCCTACTATTGTTTGACAACTAATAAGTCATTCTTGATTCAGAATCTTTTGTGTTGCAGCAGGTATTGGCAGCAGATCATTTCAGTGCAGGATGAAGGCTGGCTCACAGGCTGAAAGATAATAGTAAGAGGAAAATGCTAAAGTAAATTCTGGGGAAAGACTTGAGAAAATGTTGCTGTTATTGGTGAGTGTTTTCGCCACTCCAGTCAGATACAAGATGTTTTTCAATGTCAAATGTCTATCCCAAGCCTTATATACAAAGCAGTGATAAAAATACTTCTCCCCTGGCAAAGAATAAACCCGGCAACTCCTTCTCACCTCAAAACCCAATGAAGAAAAGAATAACCAGCCACAAATAAAGTTAAGTCTAAGCTAGACACACTTTTACCCACAAATGAAAACCATTGTTCTCCTCTCCTTGGGTTTAAAAGATGGTTAGAAGAGAATTTTGGAGTAAACGGTGAACCAAAGGTGGATAGTATGATACGCCCAAAATTTCAGCAGGCTTTGAGTAGTTTAGAACAAGGACCTGAGAGTTTGCACTGCGGCTCCTGCGGCAGTTTGTGTCTTAGAAGATAAGCTTTCAGTCACATCCTCGGAGTTTAAGGCCATTCAGTCCACTGATGGAAATGGGAGTCCAGTCCAGGGGAAGCTGTTCAGTCTAACAGCTAAATGAAACTTGGCTGTTCCTCTGTTTAAATGCTTATTATCAAGCAAGAGGTAGCCGGATGGTACAGTTACATACAACATAGTTGCAGCTAGGTAGTGAGTACTATATATTTTTATATCATCATTTATTACTGGAAAACAAAGCATTTCTTTCCAAACACAAGTAAACTTTATCTTTCAGCTGACTATTTTTTGCTAGCAAAGAGCTGCACCCTGTGAAGCTAATACTGCTAATGAAACCCCACTATAAAAAAGAGGAAAGTCAAAAACCTCTCTTTTGGAACAAAAGCAGAGTCGAGAACAGATGAGCTGGTGCCATTTACTTGCAAGGAAATACTAAAGACCATCCGTTGAGCCATGGTCATGTCATGCCCTTCYTGTCAGGCTGTAGCCATGTTCTTTACACTTTTTCCAGCCCAGTAAGCTGTGGAGAACCACCCAAAGACTACTTTCTCTATCAGTCATCCAGCAGATTTGCTTGCAAATTTTCACCTGTTTGCAAGATGTACAGCTACAGYGACATAATGCTTGTAAGGATCTTGCAAAAGCAGAATATAACAAAGAGGAGGAACCATTTGTAAGAGCTCTTCCAAACAACTAGAAATAACTGCATTCCCGCAGGTKGGGGGCGGGGGGGAGTGTTTGCCTAGTCAAAGAAAATAGCAYTCAATAACTTACATTCCCACTGCAGAACATATCAGAGGAGTTAGTGTGGTACGTAACTCACTTCTGACGTATGCTCACTAGGGAAAAGAAGGAAGAAAATAGAGAAAGTTGAAATCCTAGATGGTGCCTCCTGCTTCTGAATGATGATCTTTTTGCAGGCACATGATGAGGCTGCTTTATTTCTGATTGAGACGCACAGTGTCAGCATTCCTCTGCGATGTCTGAAGGGCAGTATAACAATAGCAGCAATTTAAAACACATGTGTTGTTCCGTAAGTGGCAGTGCTAATGAAGGCTACTTTCCTRTGGATTTTCATCCTACCTCCTGAAACCTACCAGCCCAGTACAGCAGTCTCCAATTTTCCCTTCTGACCCATATTCCTTACTTCTRTATCTCCAGTTTCCTTTAAAAAACTCTTCCAAACTCTGACAATAAAGTGACCAAGGAGAAGCACACACCGTTGCCATTTCTGGAGCTATGTCTGTGCTACGTGGGCACGCGCTGGGTTGGCTAGTAGGCAGCCACCCAGGCCAGGTTGGCATTTMCTCCCACTCTGGTCTGTTCTATAGTGAAATGGTTAATTTTGGTTTCCTTCCTCTTTGCAACTTCTGATTTTCACAGAATTTCTGTCTATGATTTATACTTCTCTGTTGATGTCAAATTAAGTTGGCCGATAAATTCAAAAGTTACTGGGGGGGAAATGGTTAGTAGGCAAATAGCTGGTAGGGAACACAGTCACAAAAGGTTTGTTTCCCTGAGAAAAGGAATCTGAAGAAAAAAATGTGTGTGTGTGTGTGTAAAAATATTTTCTCTCATATATATTTTATATTACAGAAATAGTGAAGTATTGGGAATAAATGGGAAGTGTTGTCATGAAGAGTGTGATTAAGTGCTGCTATTTAGGGACTCGGCACGGGGCTGTTCCCCAGAGGCACTGTGGCTTCCAAAGTCAAGTAGCAAGTAAGCTATGATGCGTCTGTGCAACTCCTCATGCCCGCAGCACGCTGCCGATGCGAGCAGAGAAGCTGCAACCACCACGTATCCCTACTACTTGTCCCTTCTCCTTTTCCTTCTCCATCAGGGTTTATGGCAGCCTCACAGTTGCTAACGTAACTGTGTGTGTTCTGGCCACATGATCCTTTTCCTTTTTTTTTAATTACTATTTTTATTTTTTTATGATAAACCGGATAATTTTAACTGAAACTGTTTGCCAGAGCAAGGCTACGTTCTCAGTAATATCGTAGTAAACTCAGGTGTACCTGAAATTCAGACCTTAGAGCATTCACTGTCCCTAGCTCACACAGAGCGTTATCCTAATTGTGGTGAAGTCAGTAGCAACAATTTTTTTGACTTTAATTGGGCCAGGATTTCACTCACACACTCCTGGCACGTCAGTTAGGAACGATGGCACCGGTAGGTGTAGCTGGAGGAAATTACAGTTACTTCGTGCTTGAAATTCTTTGACCCTTATTTTCTAATATTACTTTTCTATAATTGTTAATTGTTTTTATTGAAATATTCCGATACATTTATTATTCAGTAACAACTACTCCTTTTTGCTCTTAGTATTGCGTACATCCTGAGGTTTTTCAGAAACATGTTACTAACAAAATCTGTTAAAGTAATAATAAATAATAATAAACAACAAATTTGTAAAAATAATAAATACTATAATCATAAGTCTAAATGATTTGAGTATATAATAAGCACTAAAAGTTCTTCAAACATCTATCTAATGAGTTAATGGTATCTTGTCTAAAGAGACCAAGTCTGCTGATGTCATGGGAGCATCTAAAAATGATTAGTGGAATTTTGATTTAGTACTTTTAAAGTCTGTAGACTTAAAATATCTACATAAAAATTCATACCTCAGAAAACCTCCAGGAAGATAAACATTTTACTTGCTAAAAGTTGGGCTTGTAAAGATTAAATAATTTGTCCAAATTCATAGTAAAACTTGTATTTGCACTGCAATGTCCAGTTTCTTAATCCTGTCTGTACTTACAGGAGACAATGAGATGTTTAATACATTGTTAAAATAATAATCATGCCTGTTCCTAAGTTATAATATGTTAGATTTCTTTGCTAGAATTACATCCAGGGTAAACTAAATACCAYTTAAAAGACAATTGCCAGTATACCATGGACACATCTAAATGAAGCTTTTTCAGAGTAATGATAATGCTTAGGGTAAGTTTTTTTAAAAAATGTTTATATTTTCACAAAGTTCTTCTCACAGACATATTTAAACTGCACAGTTAAAGTGAGGTTAACAGGCATAAAGTCCCTTTATCTTGTGTTATTTATTTTGTTCCTATACCTTCAACTGTACTAGCTAAAGCACTGCTCAACACTAGAAGTTGTGTCGACACTATCTTGATTTTCTAGTATAGATAGTGTGTATGTGTGTGTATATATATATATATACTTTATGTAATGCTATACTAGTTTATACTATAAAATAATAATTAAACCATTGAATTTTTATTTCAGTCAAACTTATTAAATCAAAAGTGTCAGGTAAAAGATAAGTAGGAAATGTTTGTTTTCTTTCCAAATATAAGGAATGGGGGACACAAATGACGTGATTAGGTAGCAGATTCAAAAAACCAGAAACGTGATGTTTCACATTGCCTTCAAGTCAAATATGGCGCATAATTTTTGGTAAAATTTCCAGGCTGAGGGAAAAAAAAGGGCAAATGAGTGGATGAAAAACCTATCAAACTCCTGTTAAAAATTATCTTGGACTCAGAAGGTTTTTGAACATCAAATTGCTGGAGAGTAGGAGCACGTGGCAGGGAAATAACACTTTACGCTCGCCCTGCTCTTATGCTCGCCCTGCTCTTACACTCTTCTCTAGGCATCCACTGTTCATTACTGTTGGAGAAGGCTGCGGGGCGGCTAGGTACAGCCGTAATGTAGCCACTCTTGTGATTTCGAGTTTTGTGTAGGTGTGGCCACAAGTCTTTAAAGTGTGCTGTGTGAATCTGCAGTAAGATTTGCTGCCACACTTACTAGAACTTATGATGTTCTTAGCTTCTTCTGAAGGCCACGGAAGGTACTTGAAAAGTTTAGCTGCAGCCCTGAAACTGCAAATTTTGTTTGTACATGTTGGAAACAAATTGTTATTCCGGTATAACATTTCCATTTTTGTGCTATTTAATACTGGGAAGGGAGAGTAATCTAACTTAAATGATGACTTACATGATTTGACCAATTAAGTGGTTGACCTTTTCCAACCTGGTATGCGTGTGCATGTATAGTTCTGTTCGTAATTTGGCTTTTTAAGTGTATGGAATGATTAGAATCAAACATAAATGCTCTTTCTCACTTTCCATCAAGAAAAGTAAGCTCAGTTATTTAATCTATAGCAAGAGTACTGATTTCAAAAAAAAAAACCCAGAAATTTAAGATTTTTATAACCTTATTAAGACTTAATTTAGTAATTCTGAAATGTAGAATAGCTACTTCATCTATTAAACTGTATAGTCTCAGTTATCATCCACTAAAGTACATCTCTTTCCATCGTTGTAATGGAAATATAGTGAATTGTCAAAAAATTGAGTGTTACGAAAGAAAATTATACCAGCTCCTCTAAAATTGAACGTTTTAATGGCAATAGGATGAGGAGATTCCAAAGGACTTGGATTATAATTTTTTTCCAGAATTGGAGCATCCTAAATGATATTATGATACTTAATATGCTAGATTAGATTATTAGCATGAGTAAATGTGGGAAAAGCATACATAAAGACAAATTTCCACTTTGTGGCACTGGAAGCGCAGTGCTAGCAATACAAATTTGCTTACTAAGGCTCCAGTTCAGCAGTTACCAATGTGCTTAAGTTCACATAAGTGAATTTTTCTTGTGGAATTATTTATAAACCTAAAACTGGACGGGACCTAGGATTTTATGATAGCAGAGCTCAAGTAAGTCTTCTATATAAGAATTCTAGTTTTCTAATTTAGCTTTGATCACTACCTGAGTAGTGTTACAGATTTTTGAGGAATCTCAATTGCTTGTAAAATAAAATTAAAAGCACAGTTTCCTTTTCCTTCTCCAGATGGTAAAAAGTGTCCTGGACATTGTCACTAAACATCCAGTAGCAGTGAGGGTTGGTGGTAGCCCGGTATTCTGCATGTACATTACAGACGATRGGTAAAATCAAAGGTAAAGAAATCGTATCGCTTGTCTTTTTGAAGATCAGCCAGCATCATTTCAATCTTATCCGGAGATCTTTGGTGATTTAACTCCATCCTGTGTCCCTGTCTCCATGAGGTGTAGAATTTAAAAGAATAAGTAAGTTACAAGAGAGATGTGGGCTCATATCCATGAATGTATTGGGGAGCCTAACACTCTGGTTTCCCAGTGACTTGTGGGTCTGGACCATGATGTTGACTATTGTCAGCTTATTGAAAATAGTATAGAATTTCTCTATACTCTGCTAACTGTTTTATTATCACTAAATGCATACTGAGGAGAAGAAAAGACAAGGTAGATCCCCACAGGACTCGCCATGGAAACACTGATCCAAGGGGGGAAAAGCCACTCAAGATCAGTGCTGTCCACTCTATGCAAGTACAGAAACATTATGGTGTGTTGTATGAAAAAATATKTTTAGGTGTAAGAATTATAAGCACCAAGTATCTGATCATCTGCGACTGACAGGGTGAATGTGGCCATTAACTAATTAGCAATAGAATTTGCATAGTCTGCAACTCTCAAACATTTTTATGAATAAATTGATGGTCATCCAAATACTTGCAAATGAATTAATTAAAAGGGATGATAGGATTCTACTGATAACCAAATTAAACTAACCATTTTTGGTAATTAAAACATTCCACCCTTATTACACACCTAATTCTACTAGTAGGGTTGGGGTTATTTTGTCTATTTCAGTGGAAAAAATCATGACTTGTTATTATATTATGTTTTTTTCTGCTGTTTTTTTCTCTTTTATGTTTTGCCTGTGCTAGTCTATGAAATGTATATTTAAAAAAAAACAAAAAACAAAAAAAAAACAAGGCTTTTGCTTGGTGCTGGTTAGCTTCCTAACCAGGACTTGTGAAAATTTAGAGCATTTAGAATTCTCCAGCTGACTGCTACTGCCTGTTTTGACTGCTGTAAAATTCAGTCATATCTGCAGTGTATTTCTCTTGTCCATTAGTAACTAATAGGCTAGA
>NW_028186372.1:1139269-1142356 GCF_003343005.1 Rhea americana | reverse complement strand
AAAAAAAAACACTCCTTGTTGCCCTAGCACAATTAGAACATGAACTATTAGCCTCTAAAAAGTATGAAATACCCTATTCTATGTTTAGATCTGATTGTATTTCTTGGTCATTGTGGCCTTGAAGTATTTTGATTTCATCTTAGAAAACAGGGCTGATCTGGATGAATTCCAACTGAAGCTAGAGGAGCTGAAGAATTAAGCTTCAGACCATAATGAAATGATTCAGTCCCATGCAATCTGATGAGCATCACTGTGTGTAACGGGGTGTGTGTGTGGTTGCATCTGAAGCTGGTTGTATACCATTGATTACAAAAGTACCTTTTACACGTAGTCTAAGATAATTACTTTGTATGAAAAGCAGACTATTTTAAAGCATTTATTTTAATAAATACATTTAGCACTAGTTTTCTGTATGTGGGTATATTGTTAGTGAGTAGTATTCAAGGCTAAAGCCCTTACCTTTGTGCTGATGCTGAAAACTATCAATTATAAAACACCTAACAATGTTCCACCAATGAGCTCACTCTGTTAGCGGCACGTTCCTATTCCTCTCTCTAAAAGGCGGATATTGCTGCTTGCGGGAGCGCCGAGACTGGGGTACCATTGTTAGTGCTGATTAAGGGGAGGAGGAACTGTTCAAATTTTAGGGTTCTTTTCTTACCAGACATCTATTGAACTGAATAGCATTTTGTTTTATATCACACTTTTTATGGCCTAGGTATCTCAGAGCGCTTTACAAAACAGTCTGTTTCAATAATAAATGTTACTAGCAGAGTGAATGTGTAGGCATCTATTATGTGATCTGCAATAGCTCGCGTACTCTCTGGCATTTGAACAATATGTTTAGGTAGTGGGGTGATGGGAATAYGTAAGACAGTTTTATTTGTGAGTGTTAAAATGAATGTTTAAGAATCCTTGCATTGAAACCAAAAGTAGGAGGAAAATATTTATTCTGTAACTTATAATTTGGTAAAATCTGTTTAGTATCCACCTGGGTGTGGAGTTGTGATAGCCAAGAGTGGTAATTGTTCATTGGAGGGATGGAACTCTTGAAAGAAATACCTGCATTTTGGGCAACAAGCCCCTTGCATGTGGATTAGGACCACGGTAGAAATGGTCCTTGTCACTGAACTGCCTTTGTTGGCAATTGCAGCTAATATGACAGTGTGTGAAGAGAAAATAGAAAGGGTCATGTAATGCACGCTGAAGAGGCAGTAAGAAACAGTGAAGGAGAAAATAAGAAAACAAGACAATAAGGTTTCTTGTGGGTGTCCCCTCCAGTATTCCTGTATTAGTCTCAACCAGTATCACGTATCAACCACTATCTCATAGTTGTCCTCTCTGTCTTTTGGAAAGATTACTGCTTTACTAGCAGAGGCAACGAAAAGGAGATATATCTGTAGCTCAGCTCTCACAGTTACAGCCCAGTAGAGTGGAAACTAGGGGAGAGAGTAGAGTTAGTAAAATCCKGTATTGGCCCCAGCTGTTTAGATTGTCCTGAATGTGGCCTTGCATAGTTTTTATAGCTATGACAGTCTTATAGCTACATGGATGCCTTTCACTGATTGTGTACCCTGGATGCATTTTCTCTCTCTTTCCTCTAGATTTCTGCCTCTCTGTGCCCCAGCTGTCTTTTCCTGTAGTCAAGGTCTTTCTCTCTTCCTTCTCAAYCTCTGTTTGCTCTCATCTGCCTTTAAACTCTTCTCTGGCACCCCTCCTTTCAAAGTCTTTATTTTTAGAAGAAAATAAAATACATGAAATCTGAATGACTTCAGAACCATATTCTGGTGCTTTCTCTTGCTTCTCAATCCACTATTGTTGTTCAGAGAGTGTACAGTGCACTATATCAAGTAATTGAGTATTATCTTCTAGACTATAGTTCAGGCACTAAAAATAGCATATTAGTGACCACTTTGWTCCATATGCCTGCTCTTTATAAAAAAAAGAGCTAACAACACTTTTTGGGGCTTTCTGCATTGGGATATTAACTTCTAGCAAAGGTACTATTCTTTTTGTTGTGATAGCAAAATATATATGAACTGGATATGATTGTCGTTTCCATGTAATGTCATAAAACTCACTGCCACGTGATTATTTTCTGTCACTAGGCTCATACTTGCAGGTTCACACTGGTCTCCGCTGCTGTTCTTTGACAATATTGCTTTATTGTTCTACCATTCTTTATCCTACATGCTAAAGGACTGTGCAGTGCACTGAYGAAATCTCATTAAGAGAGTCACCAAGTGGACCACGGTTTTCAGTGGTGGCTAATGATTTTGATTTTCARCTAGGAAACCTCGTAGGAGCCTGATGTTTGCAGCTGATAAGCAACTGCTTTCTGTGAATTAGGCTCTCATAAAGTGTATCTCTGGGCCTTCAAAGTTTAGGAACCCCAAATACATGGTCATTTTTTCAATCTTATTTTGAGCTCCACAGCCAAGTAGATGATCTTCGGGACTTGGAGGTGGTTTCCTAGAGGGGTTGACACAACCTCATGTCGCGTAAAAGGACCAAATGCGGTCCAGAAAAGGAGCCTTGAAGGCCTGTTTGTTTGGAGATTGCCTTCGTGTGTACCTCTCCCGTTCAGGTTTCAGGGATCCCTGGAACATGCGCTTCCGTTTCTGTAAGTCTTGTGGATTACTACGCTGCTCAGTTTGTCCTCGGCTGGAGAGGTAGTTCTGTGCATCATTGCAAGGTGATCTCTTATTGCAGATGTTGAGAAGGATGACCAGCTGACAGTAAAATTGGTTGGTACTGATGAGCCCTTGGCTTTGTTACTGTGAACATACCTCATTTGACAGGCTGCTTGTGCATGGAAAAAGACATAGATGATTAACGGTTTCCTATCTTTTCTTGTTACTGATCTTCTTTGCTTATGACAGATGAGACTTTGAGACTCAGATGTCTTTTTTTTTTTTTTTTTTTAAGAGGCAGAGAGTGAAAGAGAGAATATTTAAACTTGTTCTCACCTAAGTCTTTTATGTTATCCTAAGGACCTTATTTGTAGTAGAGATTTTTTTTCTGAATTTCAGCTCCCCTAAAATGATGAGATCTGTCATTCAGCTATAAAAGGGAATATATATTCTT
>NW_028186372.1:1135607-1139209 GCF_003343005.1 Rhea americana | reverse complement strand
TTTTTTGCCAAGGGTATAATGCTAATTTTACTTATTCAGAAATTAAAATAGCAAACAGTTTGTACGAGGTGTTGATAATTACCTATATTACTGTAATGCTGTGACAGATGTTGGCAAAAAGAAGCAGAAAATGCCTACAGCTGTGCACTCCATGACATCCAGTTTATACTCAGACAGAAGGCTAACAGATGTTCTGAACTGTCACTTTGCCTAAATGTTTTTAAAGTCTAAGGACCTGCTTTATAATTCACTAGGGCCTCGTTTGGTTTCACAGAGGTCCTCAGAATTCCCATCTGTGACAATTAATGTTGAAGACTTCTATAAATCAACCCCTGTCCTTATTAGCCCTTTACAAATAGATATTGTGTATCTGTGTGCTCCTGAGACTTCTATTTTTTGTGAACTGGTTATGAAATTCTACAACTTGTATATAACTCTTATTTACAGTAAAAAATAGAACAGGATGGCAGGAATATAGCCAGCGCATACATTGCTGATCTGTATTTGACTGACCTTGGAATACCTATACTAAAATATTCTTCATTCTCTTCCTGAATGCTGTGGTCATTTCTAAGATGGTYATAAAATGCTAACTGTTTCAAACTGTGTATTTATTTTCCTAAAGGAAAATATGAATCTTGGTTATATGAAAATACAGCACTTAGAAAAGCATATTTCTCTTTCTAGAGATATTCTTATTCCTAAAGAATATTCTTATTCAAAAATAGTTAAATCAGTTAAAGGATTCTTTAAAATAGAATTCAAGGGTCATGTATTAAATTAYGTTCTTTAATTTCAAAATAGAGATGTTATTAAAAAGTGACATATATGTTGTGTATGCATATAGAAAAACTGAGATTTAAAATAGTCGGCAATCTTTRAGCTCCACCCAAATTTTTCAACATGCCTTTAGAGAGGTAAAAAATGTTTCTAGCGTAAAGCAACTTAATACTTTCTTGCTAGTTGCTATTTCATTTTAAAAGCTGAATTCCTGTTGTACAGTACTTTAATAGTTTAAACATTGTGTTAACGTAATCAGTGTTTGGCCTCTTCTGTTCCCCAATCCTGTATAGAAGCAGAACTCCAAATTGTACATCTTTCTGGGTTTGTTTCTAAATTACTCCCCACACTTAATTACGAGGATGAGAGGGATGCCTTATTCCTCTTTGTTATAGGCTAAGCTCTCAGTAATCCCAAACAAAAGAGCCAGTTCTGGAAGATATAGGATTTGCTAGCAGGATTATGGTCTCATAGATAATGATGTGCAGTCAGCAGAAGCGAAGCTTTATTTTAATTCAAATAAGCTAGTAAACAAACCACTGACAAGTCTGCTGGTGAGAGTAACTGGCTTCTCTTGCCACATTGGCAGCTAAATTATAGAAAATCTATTATACCCTGTTCACCATATGTTTAATTTAATACAGATATAAATTAAACTATCCACAGTGTCTATTAAAATAACAATGCATATTTCTAAAATATATGAGTGTTTTAAGATACATTCCCCTGACCTTAAGAAGGGCAATGCTGATTTGAGAAACTAGAGCAAAACRCATGATAGAGTCCAACAGATTCTCTTCCATAACAACAACAACAATTTGAAAACCCCAGAATATTAATAGTGCAGTTTTGTAACACTTAATGAGGTTAATTGGGGTGTTTTACCTTCTAAGTGTCTGCTCATACACACTTCCCTCCCCCTAGGTTCTTGGGCCTTGAATTTGATAGAAGTGGTTGATATGTAATCCACTGTATACTTCAGTGTCAGCTACAGTATGAGTTTGCCCTTTTCCTGCTGCAAATAGGTATCCCTCATTTCTTCATATTCTGCTTTATCAACGTTCTTGCAAATAGCTGTAACCTGGATTTCCTGACCTATTAGGAAACTTGAAGATGCTACTTTGTAATCCTGGTGGAGGGTTTCAAATTATGTAGGGGGGTTCCTCCTACGTTGTTCAGAAGAAGGGGTGTTGAACTCAGTGTGTTGTGGCCTGCTGTGGACCCTGATTGCTGTCTTTAGTCTCATAATGCCTAAAGTGAAAACGGGCATTGAAAAAAYGTGAGAACAACCAGGAAGCAAAAATTGTGAGGTGTGTTTAAATCAAGGTATTTCCAAACAAACTGAACAGGCATCATAAATTCATTGAATATTCAGCAGAGAATGTTGAGAGAATCCATGTTAAAGATCAGTAGATATTACTATGAAGAGGTTGTGAGGTTGGTAGAAGACTACCTTAAATCGTACAGGAATGACAAAAAAACCAAAGCAAATAAAAAACCCCACCATCCCAAAATTATCTATGTCTTAAGTAAATTATGATGAATAAAGTACAGGTAGACCATTGCCAGTGAGGTCCACTAGGGTCCTCCTGCCAAGATCAGCTCTCTCCCTTCTAGCTCCGGTGGTAACAAATAAGCATATAATTAAAGCGTAAGTTTTGACCAATAGACTGGACAGGTTTAAYGGATTGCCACCTTACTCCATGGTATCATTAGTCAGAATTTAACATTCAGAATGATGTTTCTTAAATGCATAAATGTGTAAGGCTGTATTACACAGGAAAAGTTTTGTGTGTGTGTGTGTGTATTTGTGTGGAAAGGGGTACCACATGTATCATCAGACATTAGATCGTATACTGTTATATGTATAGTGTATTGCATGTTTATGGATATGATATATACTGTGTAAAGAATATAGTTATAGTGAGCTCATACATGCACATTATCCATTTAAATTGTATCAAATTATCATTGTTATTCATTAAAATAGTTTCAGAATACCCAGGAATTTATTAGCGTATTGCAAGCAAATTGAACTTAACTGTTAAATTCATCTTAGTATGTAAAAGGAGTCCACCACCAAAGAAAGCAGCTTTCTGTAGAAACRGATATATGAAGTTGTCAAGTATCAGAGATCCTAGGACAAAATCCTTGAAGAATATAACAGGTGCTATTCTTTCTCCTCCTCTTTCCRGGAGAAATATGTCCTCTGTCATGTGGTTACATTTCAGTAAAGGTGCATTTGGCACCATAACTACCCGTACCAACTGGCAGCAAAAATATTGTAGTAAAGTCTGAGGAAATAAACGAGCAGGTCTCAAGTCTGTCATAGCAGTCGCGACAAAACGACCAGTTGAATATTCTCCACGCTGCTTTATTTCGGGAGGCACATCTACACTTCTTACCTGCATCGCTACACAGTGAAAGGCCTGCCTGCTCTGCAGGCCTGCAGCTTCTCCAGAGCTGCTTTTGTAACATACATGTTCTTTGCTTTTAATTAACTGGGGTTTTTTTAACCATCATATCCCAGGCCCCCCCCCCCAAAAAAAAAAAAGCTACCAGTGTTTCACAAATGTTCTTTTGACACYGTTAGGTTGTGGGAAGCTTTTGTAACCTGAGGGTTGTGTTTTCCTGTGTACACGCGTGCGGGTTACTCTTTGGTTACAGAAGCATCTGCACTTTAAATCAAGGTGGGGTGAGACCCCCCTCCCCCGGGAACGGTCCTTTGGGAAGCCTCGGAACCCTCAGGAAATTCAGGGGACGGCGAAACTCCGCGCGGGCGGGCAGGTGAGGGCGCCGTGTCCCCGCGGGCGGTGGCGGAG
>NW_028186372.1:1132415-1134657 GCF_003343005.1 Rhea americana | reverse complement strand
TTTTGGAGGGAGGGGGTGGTACTTTTTGTTTGTTTGTTTGTTTTTCCCACCTAGAATTCGTCTTAGAGATGGATACAGAGCGTTACAAAGTTGCAGCAACCCAGTCCCCGCGCACTGATGATTTCGTTTCCGGTTATCTGCAAAATGAGGTTTAAGCCAATTTCGTGCTTAATGCTAAAGAGAGGGATTCATATTTCCCTCCTAGATGCGTGCCATTCCTGGGATCTCTTTGTCATCATGCTGTAGGATGCTGCTTTAGTTTGCCTGAAAACTCTCACTAAGATTTGTATATAGCGGTTAAGGACGATGTGAAATTTCAGAGCTATCGGATGTTTTGTCTGAAAAAAAAACCATCTTTCCGTGATAAGTCCGCATTAAGCTGTTCAGAGCCTGGCTCACATTTAACCCGAAGAACCACTATAGGTAGCAAAATGCGCATTTGCTGCTAATCCCTTTCCTTCACTGCTTTGAGTAATAAAATGCCTCTTCGGGAGAAGCGGCACTTTCTTCCTGAATTACACCATTTTAGGAAAGTACATACACGATTTGCTTAACTTTACCAAGTTGGGATCTCTTTTGCCACACATCGCTATGTTTTCTGTTGCATTTAAAGGCTGGCGCAAAATGGCATGAGCTTGCTTGAGCCCTGTATTGCAGGTGAGCTCTGCGACCCTTCCTGCGAGCGGATTTCCCGGCGTTAAGCTAATAAATAAAAGCTCCCGACGTCCCCAGGAAATACGGCCCCCTCCGCGGGCGCTGCCGTGGGGCCGCCGGCACGCAGCGCTGCTCCGCGGCCGCGGCCGCCGCGCCGCCTCCGAGCGCGCCCGCGCCCTCCCCGCTCCGGCGGAGCGAGCTGGCGCGGAGATGTTTATCCTGAGACGCAAAATGGGTTGTTGAAAAACAAGCCATGTGCAAATAGTTTAATTTTCCGTTTTGATGCTTATCTTTGTCTCCCGAATTTCATGGGAGAGGCTTTAATTGGCGCGTGGGTAATAGTTCCTAAATAATCCCTTATTAGATGACTCCAGATGAGTTGCGAACCAATAACGTCTTACTTCCAAAAGTGAAAGTAGGATTCGAAGGCTCGGGTCAGTTTTTGTCAAAGGGCTCGTTTGAGCATCTTTAAGTTTGCTGAAAAAGCTAATTAAAGAATGTTTGAAGGTTAAAGCCATTATTCCGTGCCGTTGTCGTGCTACAAGTGAGCCGAGTTTTGTGAAAACACAAAGGGCAGAAGTCACAGAGGTGGATTACTGTCAGTCCGGGCTACAGAGGCACAGAGAACTGTGGCATTAATTCCTATAGAAAGGTAGACAAACACAGTCACTGACTAACAACTTTCCCGCAGCGCCCCATTGTCTAAGCACTTTCTTTTGCTTTGGGGCTCTCCTCCAGTTGATACAGTCGTAACCAGATCCCAAACTAGGTAGCAGGGAGACTTACGGATGCAGAATTCTTGACCTGTGAAACCATTTACAAGACAAAACTAGCTATGTTTCATGTTTCCATCTAAAATGCTTTTTTTTCCCCTTCTGTGTTGCTAATGTATTCGTTACTTAGCAGAAGTTAGCGATTCACAAGAACTCCGCGAGAGCCCAGAGTACCCTAGGTACTTGCTAACTTCCAGTTGCTGTTGCCTGATGCACTCTTCAGACTCAAGCTCGGGCATTCTTGCAGAAAGAGCTAGGTAAAGATCCTTATTTATTGTAACAATTCTGGAGAAACTAAGCAACTTTGATGGTGAATACACCGTGTTCAGCCCCGCTACTGTGGGCTCCGCACTGTGCGGGTGTGCGTTAGGGTGCAGCAACATGCCTGCGTACTAACATGCCTGGAAATACTGTATGCTAATCCCCATGTCCGTTAGGACCAGTTTGCTCCTTTGTGTGTGTGTGTGTGTGTGTGTGTGTGTGTGTGTGTGTGGACAGCAGATTGCAAAATAACGCACACAAAGATACACATGTATAATACACGGCCAGGTCTCCTTAGCCTCGCTTTTCCATCGCCATTGCCTTCGCCTCCGAGCTGTTTTGCCCCGCTCTCTCTTAAACTCTAGATTTTTAGGTCTGGCTACGACTACAGATCTCCCCAAATTCAAAGAAACAGATGTTTGGGCTGATTAGGGATGGGGCGCGGGGAGGGGGGGGAGGGAGGGGAGGAGAGAATCCTGCAGCTGCAACTCAGAGAAATATATTGATAAAATATTTCACTAGTAATAAATACGCAGAGATCAGCTCGACCTTGC